>NW_018404790.1:439720-530250 GCF_002113885.1 Mizuhopecten yessoensis | reverse complement strand
CCCCCCACTCCTCCTTTACAATTGTAATATGTCATCATGCTGACATGCTCCTCCTCAATCTGTGAAATTTCAGGATAATCAAACACTTGTTGTAATTTCTCTGTACACAGCTGTACAAGTGTTACATAATCTCAGAACCAACAGGACAAACAGTTCTCATATTTATTTAATCATGATGTACAGCCAGAATCACTGAAAACATAGTATACAGGTCCAGCGAGTCTCTATCCTGACCAATGAAACAGTCTACATGGAGATAAAATCTTGAATGTAAATGTCCACTGCTAAATAACAAGTGTGGTGTGTAAAAACGATTTTGATTGGTTTGGCGTATCTGGGAAACATTTCTGTTAAAACCTTTGCAGCTGTAATACCACCTCGGAAAGTTTTATATAAACATGTGCATCACCATCAGACCCACAAAATATCTGTAGATAATCACTCTAAAAATATCATTACCAAATGTTGATCTATCTATCTTAAAACCTCTTGACTCTTGTCAAACTTACCCAGTTCATCTTAACATTACCAAATTGTTTTAAAAAGTTTTATTTTTATCAAAGTAATTCTTTTTATTTTGTAGATTTCGGGAAGAAATATTTTCTTACATTTAACAGAATTTAATAAAATAACCATTTTAATTAGTGGTCCGACCTGACAGGACACTGGAACTTCCCGCTAAGTTAACCAGACCTCTGGAGACTGGCAATTCTTGTATCAAGTTCTCCAGATAAATAAAGCATCAATCAGCGTTTTTTTACATTCAGTGATGATAAACCATTCTGAGTTTTTGTATATTCTGGTATACTGGAGCACAAATTCTGTAATCAGTTCTTGCAATGCCTATCACATAAATGTTGTGTATAAAATAAGCGTCTCTTGAGATATCTGTTTGGATGCTAAACATTGGCATTTTCTCCTGATTCTTCAAATAAATTTGTCAACAAGTCACTTGTGAAGATATCATTCCACTGAAAAAGGAGGTTCTAAATCAGTCACTACAGCAGCATGGCGGATAATTTCACAAAATGGTAGTAAAATAGGCAAAGAAATCTAATTTCAACCCAAAATATTTTCATATTCTGTTTCTAAGGAAACTTTGTTATCTGAACATCGACAAAGAAAAGTCCACAAAATGAAACTGATTTGAAATAGAAATTTTGAATATTTTCTGAACTATTTGAAATTGTCATTTGTTGGTACCCAACTTAAATCAAACTATCGTTCCAAAGGTATACCGATATAACTAATCTTTAGATTTCCGATTGACAGCAACCAAATTGTAATACTGTAAGCGCACTTATTTTAACACACTCAGATTTTAGTCCATCATCGAATTTTAACAGATCAGTGCATTGAATGAATTGGCGCACACACAAAATACGTAACAGAAAACAATATACAAGGACTTTGATTGGTGCAGTCATAACTAAGCACAATATTTAAAGTATGAAAAGTACTAAAATAAGTTGTACATTTACAGATGTCAATCTTTCGTTGAAACATATATATTACAAGAGGCCCATAAGGTCTGTATCACTCTTCTGATTTTATTTTTCATCTGACATTTCTGAAAATTACGGCCATCCTGGATATCAAACTGATTACAATATACTACACTTGGCCAGGGCAAAATGTCAAACATTTGTGACAATTTTGGTTGCAATTTTCTTGGTGGAACTATAGAAAGTTAAAGAAATATCTCTTGTCATTGAGGAAAAAAGATTGCCTGTATTGGATCTTAAATCAATCCAAAAATAGCCCCAACATTTGTTAATGTCTAGAATTACAGGAGGATTGTTCATACATAGTTTGGCAGAAACAGTTCAATTGCTCCCTTCAAGTCCAAAATCCTTATTAGAATGATGTGTTAAGTTTAAGTCTTTTACTCGTTCCCTGAGAGACAGAGAGGGGCAAAGAGTTTACATTAATATAGGGCTAAAACAACACCTTATCACTTCCACCCCTCATCAAACCTGACTCAGTTTCCACATTTTACCTCAAGATATTCAACCAATTCTAGAGCAGAAGAGATAGTGATTCCTCTATGAATAAACTCTATTTATGTATAATCATTATTTAAAACATATCTCAGTCCATGAAAGTCCATCATACCCAGTGGAAGCCTAGCTTACAGTGTAGTAAGATACCAGAGAGGGCCCCCGGTATCTCGGGGGAACCTGTTTATACCAGACCTGGATTATAGGCAATACTAGAGGCAGCCATTATGAATTCAAAATTACTCAATGAATATGCGAATGGAAACGAGATTCTTACTTGTATTTAAAGAAGCAGAATGGCTGATAAACAAAAAAAACAGATTCTGATGGTTTTCTTGGTGATTACTGTTCTATACCTGTACCGCGTTCGTGAATTTTGAATCAGTTTTCTAATCAAGTTCATCACAGAAGAATACAGAGGATATTACGTGTGCTAATGTGTTGGGGAGTTTTACAAACTAGAGCACGAAAAACAAGCACATTACATTAATAAATAAAGTATGTTTGGGGAGCTGATGAAAGCTCATCGCCACGCCATTTTAGAGCTCTTCTGGCAGTGCAGATACACCATGATATAACAACCCTCACCTTGGCAATCTGCCTCCGATACCGACTTTGAAGATAAAAAGTTAAGTCGGAGTTTCATACAATATTTTTTTCACATCTTAAACAGAAGCAAAGTCTGGTGCAAAACAACGGCTTTCTGTGTGTATTGGATGTCTACATAACTAGACAATAGGGTAAGGCAAGCATTTCCTCCATTTCTTAACAATTAAATGAAATCCCTGAACGTAACTGTCTGTATTTAATATTTTGGCAGATACTACCTTACAGAAAAATAAATGAAAACACAGAATTTTCTTTTCTCACACGAGACTACAAACTGAACTGTTGTCCATGTAACAGACTTGGCCAAGATAACTAGAACATGTATCCTTTTGTTCAATTTTAAATGGCCTCCATTGATTGACACTATCAGTCCTAAGTCAAAGGTGAGTCGAAAGAGGAAATCTGACAGACTGAGGTGTAATATTATTGAAGGATTTGTTGGTTTTATAACTGTGCAGTACTTACGCATCTTTTGTATGAACTTCGCAGTCAAAAATCGTGAAGTTGGTAGACACAAATTCCATGCCATTCATCAAGACGGACAACTGCATCACCACATGATCTACAACAAAACATTAATACAGGGTCAAAGACATGCTTACACATTTAATAATCACTTCAGCAACTTTATAAAAAAGGTCATCAAGGAATAGCGAGGTGATCAAATATTAACAAGGTCTCCAAGGAATGGCAAGGACCTCGAGAATTGATATGGTCCCCCAGGAATGGCGAGGACATCGAAATTTGATAAGGTCATCTAGGAATGGCAAGGTCATCAAAGGATTCTTGAGAAATGGCAGCCACCATCAAGGATATGCAAGGTCATCAAGGATTGACAAGGTCATTAGGTATTGACAAGGTCACCAAGGATTGACAAGGTCACAAAGGATTGACAAGGTCATTAGGGATTGACAAGGTCATCAAGTAATGGCAAGGTCACCATGATTGACAGTATTGAAAATATTGGCAGTAAACTTCATTGGAAAAGATAATAAAGAGACAAATATGGACAATAACATTAGTAACTAAATACTATTTTGATGTATGACATGTATATTTTACATGGAAAGTGAAAGTACAAACAAGGTCAGATAAAATGGTTAAGTGTGTTCAATACATCATCAGATAGATTGAAATACTGTGTAAATACCCACTACCACATAATGGAACCACATGTACATTTAAGCTGGCCGATTGAGGAAGAATGTTCCGGGCCTGTGTTAGTATGTTGATATAAAGGTATTAGTATGTTGATATAAAGGTAATAGTACACTTGGACAAGTGTTACACAAACCCTAGAACACATGATACCCGCCACATTGTTTGTATCACATATGACAGCTAGAAGATTGTGTAAATAATTGGGTATATGGTGTAATCTCTGAAATCTGACACTTTTGATAGCAGGTGATTACTAGGCAATGTGACTGG
This sequence comes from Mizuhopecten yessoensis, assembly GCF_002113885.1. Classification (NCBI taxonomy): domain Eukaryota; kingdom Metazoa; phylum Mollusca; class Bivalvia; order Pectinida; family Pectinidae; genus Mizuhopecten; species Mizuhopecten yessoensis. The sequence continues at coordinate 526,210 of NW_018404790.1, read as the reverse complement.
GCTGTCATAAGTCGGTCTCCATTCCACCCTACATCCTACTAAGATTGAAATAGCTTGTGTCTATTGCCGTTATGGTATATTAAGATGCTGAAATATAATCAGTTCTTTCAGCAAAATAACTGATTTTTTTTTGCTTTTTCTTGAATATTTGAAGTGGACAAACATGAGACCGATGATGAGAAAAAAAAGTACAAAGGAATCACGTTTTATTTAGTTTAGGTAATCGGAAAAAGACTTAAATTGAATTCAGGTAAATTTCACACTAATATCTTAGCCAGTTATTCAAATGACTAGATTTTAATTGTAGGTATCCCTGATAACCTAAACAAAGTAGGAAGGTAACCCTTAACCCTTTCACACCTACGTAGCTTTAGTAGACTCTACCATACTTTTATTTGGATGAGTCCTTTATGGTCTACAGTGGTGAATGGGTTAAATAATGTCAAAATGCATCACACACAAAATATGCTTGTGACAATATCATACAGTGAATGACCTTTCCGTGTCATTGTCACTCAACCTCATAATCTGACAATAGTAGTTACATTGACTTATCTCAATAACATCCAGTTTATACTGACGTGTCATCAATATTTAGTATTTCTATCTAGACATTTGCATGAAATCAATTATGAATAATATTTTCAATGCCTTGCCTTGTGACTCTTGGCGTGGCTGCCGTGAATTCATCGTAACACGAGACTGCCTTTCCAATATTTTTTATCTAGCATTCCAGCTAGATAGTGTCGTAGGCTATTATAGTGGTTTTATATGGTGTCCTGATTCACACTTTCCCGTGACAACACGGTCGGTGCGTATGTAACACTATCTTTTCCGATGAAGGAAAGGAAATAAAGAGTATTACACGGTGGTGTTATACCGGGATCCCAGGACAGCGGAGACGATAAGGTGTTAAACTACTAGCCCAAGCCCTGACAATGAATATAGAGGGCGCTAGTGGGGAAGGTGCCGTGTTGGGTCTCCGAGAGACTACCGAGTTACCAATGACAACGACCAGCATCACATTCTCAAAACGGAGATGCAAACAAAACATGATATCATTGCATACCCCATGATTTCTAAAAAAGATACGGATATTATTTTGTCACAGCAAATCCATTTCCTCTATTGTCGAAAGAAATAAAACAAGATTGCGTATTTTCCAGTACACTTTTATCCTGTCTAATTAATGTCATAAAATGTCATCTGCAAGTCCCTGTTAGACTATTACGGCACAAAATGTCAGAAGAGGAAGGGGACCAGCGTGTCCTTTATTATCATTCTAACCATGGACAAAAAAAGGAATTCTCCGGAGATACTGGTGACGTCTCTGTCTGTGTGGTAACCTATCGGAGACAAAATGAGGCACCCTAAACGGAGAGGAGGGGTCGATTTGTATTACATCATTAACCTGACTTCCATGCTTGGATCATCAGTGCTACAGAGTATCGGTCCTGAACAGTCATGCAGGCAGGACTCAATGACTGTTATTTAGTGGGGTCTCCGACATGATAATTACGGCACAAACGCCCCTGTGACAAAGAGGAGATGAGGCCATTAACTTGAAAGAAATCCAGCGTCCTGTTAAAAAGACCTGCCCAGCCAGAGGAGGAAATCTACCCATTAAAATGTATTGGCGACCACTACACTGAAGACATTCCAACTCTCATCACTTTCCATTCTTTTTGTTGCCACGTCCATTTGCAATTAGAAATGGCGCTGAATACAGAGAGCACCAGAACTGTAAGGGTGCACACCACACCAATGTCAGGGGTCGTGGGTTCAGGTGTAACATTGTACGAGTCATAAGTGCAGGGGTCATAGGTCGTAATAGGGACCAGGGATATCATAAAAGGCATCAGAATTGTCACACAACAGGTTTCAACTTGAAACTTCAGGTGATAGAGCAGAGTGGTATACTCCTAGTCGTGAGCTCTACTCTCCAGAGACTTCAAGACGATTAAGCTTTGACATCACAATTCACTGAGGAATCTTTCACACATGCCAAAATTAATAATCGATATATAAATACATCTTTTTTTATTCCTTAAATGACTGACGGGTGATCAGCAATTGTAGGCCTCATTTCCCTAACGGGCTGAGTCAGCCATCACTTGTCAGCTGGTCCTGGTAGTCCAAATCTCTGAAGGACAATATATCTAACATATCTGCCTAACTCTAGACCAGCCTGTCTATAACATTTCCACCAAACCATATCACTTTTGACCCCCTATACATTGTCCATATTTGCCCTGACTCGAGAAACATATCTGACCCGAGTTTATATTTGCCTAACTCTAGAATCAATTCAGACCCCAGTAGATTTGTTCATGTTTGCCTAACTATAGCATCACTTCTGATCTATTAGCCTAACTCTAGCATCAGCACCCTTTGTCTATACAACTTGATCATTTCTGACCTTACAACAATTGGACAATATATTTCTACTTTCACAGCCATGACTACAGTATCCATGTCCAGACACCTCCAATAACACATTCATTCTGACCCACGGTCACACTGTGATTCATCCTAACTTCTATCCATCAATGTTCCTCCCTCTATCAAATCTATATTGCATAATGGAGGCAGTGTAATACACATTAATATCAAGCTCCACCTAAAAGCTTATAACTTAACTGTAAAACTTCCCATCTTTTAAATGGACCTACTTATCTTTTCAAACTAATATTGCTTTTGCAGTAAATACCAGTCGAAAATAAAATGGTGTTTTTTTTCTAATCTAAAAACTTATCGGGACAATAAATAATGGAGAAATGATACAAAGATGTTGAGTCATCTCAATAAAAGTTTGAAATGGTCCATATTTTAGAAGGACATCCAGCATCCCTCCTTCCTCATCTTTCCCCACCCCTGTTGCTCTGCAGGTATATAGCCTAACATTGATCGACTGGTTTGACACATTAATATTCTAATGATGTATTATCAGCGAGTTACCAGGATCGGAGGACTGTCTGGCGCGACACTGTCATGCACATGCAACATGCGTAGTGCTAAATGCAGACCTCAATTATCATATTTTATGACAGAATCGACCACCTTTGATTACCAATCATCCCACATCAAAACCAATTCCAAAGATCTGTCAATTTAACGACTTTTGATGGCCCATGTTTGAGGACAGAAACCTAAGCATGACACAAGTTTTTAGTGATAAACCTTACTACAGCGATCATTAGTGTTATGGTTAAAGGGTCTCCCAGCTACACAATCACACCAAATTGGGCTTAGATAATTAACCATAAATAAAGAAATCTTTATGAGTTTTGACAATTCAAATGACATTCATTTCTTGTGTACAAGTTTATCACTTCTAGAACAAAAAAACGTTTCAAAAGGATCAGCTTCCATCACCTTGTAGCAATGAGTCTCATTAACGGATGGGACAGGACTCAATGAATATATGCAAAACAGCCTAATTAAATTTTCATGATTACCCTATCAAATCATACCCTTCATATTGCCCGAATAAATTGGATATAAATTATAAGTGAGCTTGACCCATGCATCCATCAATTACTCAGATAGAAATAAGGACCTCAGGTGACTAGCTTCAGCATGGGTGGTGTGTGGGGAAGTGATGGTTTGGGGTAATATTTTGGGATTGATGACCTTGTCGGACCTTGGGTGATGTGTGGTGCAGAGATGACCTTGCCTGACCTTGGTTGATGTGTGGGGCAGTGATGTTGGGTAATGAATAGATCAGTGATGACCTTGCCTGACCTTGGTTGATGTGTGGGGCAGTGATGTTGGGTAATGAATAGATCAGTGATGACCTTGCCTGACCTGGGATGAGGTCAGAGGATATGTGCTCATTATTATGATTCACTTTTGCCGTAACTTGGCTTTGATTACAATTTGAGAAAATGGTCAGATAGCCTGACAGATGACTGGTGTGATAATTATGGGATATAGACCGTAGAACTGACGTAAAAATAAACATGTATGCTATGTGATGGCCAGGATATTACACCTGATTAACTGCCTAGATTGTCATTACACCTGTTTTCTATGTTACCATACCAACAAAACATATCTCGTCATCTTCTATCTAAACTTTTGTACCATTTTTGATTGATTAATAGTAAACTGTTGGACAGGTGAGTAATCTATTGACAAAGGTATGAACAGCTCTAAGGTATGTTGGCTTCCCACGTCTGATTACAGGGTAGTTATCCTGATGTGTGTCATATTCGGGATGCGAGTAATTTGTTTACAGGTTCATGTCATATAAGGGTTCCCATGGTAACAATGTTACAAAACTTCATATCCTACTAGTTTTTATTTAATAATCTAAATCAGCACATGTTTCTTTCTCTTTTTTTCTTTCCTTCCTTTTATCGTTTGAATATTTGCTATTTAATATCTAATGAAGCTGGGACACCTGGAGAATAATACCACTATCAAATCCTGATTAATTTCCATGTCGCACTCAAACCTCCTAGTTTGAACAACATATAATCCGGAGTTATCTACCCACGATCTTATTGCCTTTTGTGAAAGCGTAGAGATTTTGATCACACTAGATTATAAAATCAGTCCAGTGAGGCTGGAGCACATTTAACACAGTAGATGGTTTAACAGATTCGGTGGCCCAGCCTGTGTCAAATGTCCTGCATTTCTACCTGACAAGTGGACTATATGGCCCACAACTCGTAGATGTGATCGCTGATAGTCCACCGCCCGATTCATATCTCAACACACACGCACACTGCCATAAAAGACTGTTTGATTTGAAGGTCACTGTAATGACCTTGTAGAGACTTTCCTAGGTATACACTGTTTCAAACTGGCGTATTGTTTAGTGGGACTTTTTTATGACATGTTGGTATGACAATAGACGTTCACACCTGTTGTGTGTAGTGTTACAATCTACACCACACAGCCTGCAGTTCTCATTGACACCACCCTGTTTCTACGGGAATCAAATAACTGTTACCAGCAGGAATCATGTAAATAGAATGGTTATAAAATTGATAACATTTAAAGTTATCTGTAAATATCATGAGGATTAAATAAATGAAACTATTTCATGGCAAGCCTACATCTTTAGTGTATACAGTGTTTATGATGGGTGTTTGTGAATCAGTATCACAGGGGGATCTTACACTCACAGGGGGGGGGGGGGGGGGGGGAGTCATAATACTACATAGCAGTTACAATAATACATAGTAGGTAGGTCAAAGGTCACACCTGTTACCGCAAGAAAATGAAATCTAATATCCCTGTTACAAAAGTGTTCTTCACTGCACTGAAATTCGACCTCCTCATACAAAAGAGTTCCATGGTAACAAGATTGATGGCAGTTTTGATCAGCCTATTTTAAAGTTTACAAGAGGTTGTGTATGGACGTAATAAATGGTGTGTGGATGGAAATCAATCATCCGGAAAACACTGCCGTTTTTTCCAGTACACCACTCTAGAGTCGATGATGTGTGAAATCTCCTAACATCACAAGTACATTTCACGTAAATAGCCCTATATTTCATCGCCATTGATCACCATTACAATGTGATTACCCTCTGACCTCAACACTTTTATTGCATATTTTCTACAATATTGTACAAATGTAAAACTTTGCATCACAGGCCACCAAATTAATTCTTCCAAACTTTAAAAAAAAAAATCATCAACATGAATATTTTTTTCCTCCTCGGGTCCTGCTGTTTAAACTTCTATATAATGGAAAATTAAAATTACATTAAACTAGATTACAATATTTATGCCCCAGCTTCTGCAGTGATGTAAACGCAAAATCTAAGTCTGTCATTTAAGTGGAAAATATAGGTCACTGTGATCTACTGGTCATATGATGGTGTAGTACTCCCCAGGGAGTACTAATCTGACATATCACTTTGAGGACTAAAAGACTAGCAATGTAAGAGAACAGAAAAATAGAGCGATGTGCAAATTCTACCTAAAGTGACTTTATTAGTGAAACAGAAAAAAATAGTTCACAGCAACACAACAACTTGCTATGGACATCAACACCTCTTTTCCACAGACACAAAGACTTTCTATGGACATCACCACCTCTTTCCTACAGACACAACGACTTGCTATGGACATCACCACCTCTTTCCCACAGACACAACGACTTGCTATGGACATCACCACCTCTTTCCTACAGACACAAAGACTTGCTATGGACATCACTACCTCTTTCCCACAGACACAACGATTTGCTATGGACATCACCACCTCTTTCCCACAGACACGACGACTTGCTATGGACATCACCACCTCTTTCCTACAGACACAACGACTTGCTATGGACATCACCACCTCTTTCCCACAGACACAACAACTTGCTATGGACATCACCACCTCTTTCCCACAGACACAAAGACTTGCTATGGACATCACCACTTCTTTCCCACAGACACAACGACTTGCTATGGACATCACCACTTCTTTCCCACAGACACAACGACTTGCTATGGACACCACCACCTCTTTCCCACAGTCACAACAACTTGCTATGGACATCACCACCTCTTTCCCACAGACACGACGACTTGCTATGGACATCACCACCTCTTTCCCACGGTCACAACAACTTGCTATGGACATCCCCATCTCTTTCCTACAGACACGACGACTTGCTATGGACATCACCACCTCTTTCCCACAGACACAACGACTTGCTATGGACATCACCACCTCTTTCCCACGGTCACAACAACTTGCTATGGACATCCCCATCTCTTTCCTACAGACACGACGACTTGCTATGGACATCACCACCTCTTTCCCACAGACACAACGACTTGCTTTTGATGTCATTTGATAAGAAACAAGATTCTTTTTCCACAGGAATATAAAACCTTATTTATGACCTGGTTTTTAAGAAAATTTAACAAATGAAGTTGATGGGGATTTAAATAAAAAGTCTAAATCACCCAAACAAAGAACTTCCAGCATCACACCAATAAATCAAATAATTTGTACTTTGTATTTTTTCTTCTGAGACACTTAAGAACATCCAAAGGGAAAAGTGAAATGAAGATTGAAAAGGAAGTTGTAAAATTCAGCAATAAATATCTGAAACTGCTCTGATGAACCTTACACCCCTCTTTTCTATAGCATGGCTCTAGGTAATAACAAGACGAGGATGGTTCCATTGGTTACAGGAGGGGTGGTCAATTTGGTTCTCTAGGAATTGTGTCTGCTATCGAACACCACATTGCCATCAAAGCCACACACTATATAGTTTCATGAAGTCTCAGTCACGGTCAAATATCAGCTCATCCAGTTCGTAAACCCACATCAGTCTTTTTTTTTTTTAAACGAAAAGTTGGATATATTCAATTTTATTATGAGCAAGAATATCTTAAAAACTTCCTTATAAGGCCTTTGAATTACCTTGACTATGCTAGGTGGAAATGAGATTTGCTGTAGAATGGTGGTGTGTTATAGACATATTTCTTGTATCAAGACTTTACTTGCTCAGGTGCGAAATGCTAGTTGTATTTGTCTTGGAAATTTACCTGCTCCAGATGGAAATTCTGGTACACTGTAAGCGGGCGGAGTGTTACAAGTGATCACGTTGGTTGTATGGGTCAGGTTGGCATCAGTCAACACCTTGGTATTCCCTTTGACAAAGGCACACTTAAAATTCCCGTTGAACATCGGTAGATTAGAAATGTTCAAGGTCAGCTGAAAAATACAAGAAAACAATTCATCTTTAAAAGGTAAAATGAATGAAAATCAACAAAAAGTCATTTTAGTTTTAGAACATAGCAGACGAAAAAATAACAGAACAGTGTTTTAAGATTTTTGATAGCTATCTTTTTTTGCTTATGTGTACACAAACTTGAGAAAAAAAATCGAACGATTTAAGAAACATTAAATAAATGCGATAACAGAAAATCTCGGGAAGTTAAGAATTTTATTTATTTCTCTTGGGAAATGATAACGGTTGCACCCAAGCTTTCTAAACCATTTCAGATTGATTGAGAGTAGTTTAACAGTCCCACTAAACTTGTTTGTATTGGACAGAACGGCTCCGGCCTATCTTTTTATTGTTCTACATTCATACACTGTCTGAATGTTAAGTGTGCTTAATCACAGTTTTCCTGAAACAACTTTACGAAAAGTTCCTTCATCTGCTGATAAACTTGGGGATATGATTTACAAATCAATTTGGTGTTGCTATCACGTTGAATTGATGTACATTCTTGCTGAAAATCTCTCCTCTGTTTTGCCCATTCTTTTTTCAACTTGTCAGCTCTGCGGAACTATAACACTGATTTCAAACAAAAAATCCATAGCGGCTTGCGGGTCCTAGAATACGAATCTCAACATTCTCCTTCCTCTGGGACCAATTTCTGGCTTTTATGATGGCCGTGTATGCCATTCTGGATACTACGTAATCTTGGCGTATGATTCTGGTTTCCATATCTAAATCGTTTAAGTAAATTAAAAATACATGTAGTAAGTTATTCTTTGTTCGCCTGTGGTGTTTTGTTTAGGCGAGATCTATACGTTTGTCCAATAAAATCATGATCCATCCAATTCCATCTGTGTGTCTAACCATCAGCTCTCTGGATCGCGCTCCTGTTTAATCTGTAGTGGTAGCTACGGTGGTGGTACTGTGGGGCGTGAAGGCACAGCCATTAGAAACATCATGTCACCTATTGTACTCGGTTCCTGGGAGAGCGCTCCAAACAGATTCACAAACAAACAACTGCAGGAAGACAAGATAGAAAGATTTGATGTGAAGCGATACACCGATGGTGGTCGGCTCTCTCCGGGCACTGTCCACTTAACCCACACAGAAATCTGCCTCACCATTGTGTTTGATCTGTAACTGTGATCAATAACACTATAGATGACATCTCACTGTATCATTGACCAGTGTTACACTACAATATATACAAAGATATGCCAGGACAAAATCTCCTTCAATGTTACACTAACTCACAGCATTGCTCCGATACCTTCGGGAAACCTGTCACAAGTCCTTCAGTAATACACGGTTCGACACCCAATCAACACTTTGATTTAAATTGTTTTCAACATTAGACCACTGGAAATGTGCAGAAACGATAATGACTTGAACCGCTCTTCAGTCGGTCTTTTAAAATGAAATACTATCTTATTTCAAATGGATTACATGATGTCACATTCAAACATCAAAGATCACTTTTTATATTCAGGTTAAATCCTTTAAGACAAATACAGAGGACCTTTCCCTAGACCCTGACTGTTTTAGTTCCCCTAGACCCTGACTGTTTTAGTTCCCCTAGACCCTGACTGTTTTAGTTCCCCTAGACCCTGACTGTTTTAGTTCCCCTAGACCCTGTCTGTTTTAGTTCCCCTAGACCCTGTCTGTTTTAGTTCCACTCTTAGCCTATGGCATGGTACAACAATGTAGACCAAAAGGTGAATATGTCCCTATTCTCCTGTGCTATGCCCACTCCAGACCTAACTGTATATAATATGTGTCCCCATCTTGGATAATATGCCTACAATGTTCTCCAACTTATATGTAGTAAGTCCACAAGACTTTTTATTAAAAGTTCACATGTCCGCTTCTCTTGTGCAATGCCAATATCTTACCTAAATGTACATATTTTCCCTTCCACCGGGACATCCCACACCAGACCTATAAGTACATTTAACCCCTATTCTCTAGTACAATGCCCACACCATACCTAAAAGTACATTTAACCCCCATTCTCTAGTACAATGCCCACACCAGACCTATAAGTACATTTAACCCCTATTTTCTAGTACAGTGCCCACACCAGACTTATAAGTACATTTAACCCCCATTCTCTAGCGCAATGCCCACACCAGACCTAAAAGTATACATGTCCCTGTTCTCTGGTGTGATGCCCATAAGATGCCCATAAGATGCCCATGCAGACAGCCACCAGTAGTTACAGGACCACTAACTGGCAGTCATAAAGTTGGCTGATCCTAATGATCATGCAGAGCCACCAACTTCTCCCCTATCCCTTGCCGCCCCACCATCACCAGGTACATCATTGCTGTCCCTAAACAACAATTTGTGCATATTTACTCCAGTTCCAGTTCTCTCCTGTGACCCTATTTCTAGCGCTTACCAATGACTTTCCGCTGTAAACTCGTCATGTTTATATGACTTGCAGTGCTAATCCACTTTGTTGTATTGTTGTGCTCATTAGACCCTCTTAACCCTATTGGACTATTCAAGGAAAACCTAATTGGTTACGAATCAGCTACAAGATTTACTCTTGTTGTTCCTGTAAGTATGAAACTTATCCCTATACCAACTAACATGCACAACTTAAGCCATGCACTTGTATGACCTTCCTATCACATGACAGTACAATTCTGTGTTCCACGTTTTTATGATCTTGAGGAACACACACACACAGCATTGAGATGCTATGATACACATCTACTGTTACACTTTATATACAAACAAACATCTTGTGAGCATTACAGGTTTTCCGTATTATTGTTTGATGCAGGTATCCAATTAACTCTCCTCGGCAGGTTTCACAGTTAAATAGACTGATACACAACAGGGAAGAGATATCTAAATTATCTCAGACAATTCTGTCTATTAACTTCCTGTAGATACTGACAAAGTCCCTATAATAGTTTCCTAATAGTTTACTGGTTATTGCAATAGTTAAATTGTTATCTCACTGTTATACTTAAATGGTTATTGTAATAGTTAAATTGTTATCTCACTGTTATACTGTAATAGTTAAATTATTATCTCACTGTTATACTTAAATGGTTATTGTAATAGTTAAATTGTTATCTCACTGTTATACTTAAATGGTTATTGAAATAGTTAAATTGTTATCTCACTGTTATACTTAAATGGTTATTGTAATAGTTAAATTATTATCTCACTGTTATACTGTAATAGTTAAATTGTTATTTCACTGTTATACTTAAATGGTTGCAATAGTTAAATTGTTATCTCACTGTTATACTTCAATGGTTATTGAAATAGTTAAATTGTTATCTCACTGTTATAACTGGTAACTCAGCGTAATAGTTAACTGGTAACTCAGTGTAATAGTTAACTGGTAACTCAGAGTAACAGTTTATCTGGTAACTCAGTGTAATAGTTAACTGGTAACTCACTGTAATAGTTAACTGGTAACTCAGTGTAACAGTTTATCTGGTAACTAAGTGTAATAGTTAACTGGTAACTCAGTGTAATAGTTAACTGTTAACTCAGTGTAATAGTTAACTGGTAACTCAGTGTAATAGTTAACTGTTAACTCAGTGTAATAGTTAACTGGTAACTCAGTGTAACAGTATATCTGGTAACTCAGTGTAATAGTTAACTGGTAACTCACTGTAATAGTTAACTGGTAACTCACTGTAATAGTTAACTGTTAACTCAGTGTAATAGTTAACTGGTAACTCAGTGTAACAGTATATCTGGTAACTCAGTGTAATAGTTAACTGGTAACTCACTGTAATAGTTAACTGGTAACTCAGTGTAATAGTTAACTGGAAACTCACTGTAATAGTTAACTGGTAACTCAGTGTAACAGTTTATCTGGGAACTCAGTGTAATAGTTAACTGGTAACTCAGTGTAATAGTTAACTGGTAACTCAGTGTAATAGTTAACTGGTAACTCACTGTAATAGTTAACTGGTAACTCAGTGTAATAGTTTACTGATTACTCACTGTAACAGTTAACATGTGACTTAGTGTAATAATTAACTGGTTACTCAGTGTAATAGTTTCTGGTACAACGTAGCTCAATGTAATATTTCACCAAATTACTCATTACAATATTTTTTTGGTATCTGATTTTTACAGTGAATACGTCATTAATTGGCAATGGAGTAAGGCTGCTATAAAGTACAATTGTACACTAACCCTACTCCGCTTCCGCTCAGCTTCATCTGGTCTCTAGATGCCAATCTATTTTTTTTTTAATTGATATTTGTTTTAATCCTGTCCTTATTACGTAATTAAGTTTGACAACAGCATAAACATAAAATAATTCTACTTTTAATTAACTTTTGTGTATGCCCTCGATACTAATCTAAAACAGCATATTGTAAATTCACTGTTCCCACAGAACGGGCAATTAATTCTCATTTGATTACAATAAAATGCATTTAGGTATAAGACATATCTCCCTTGGTAACATATATACCTCATAAATTATATGCCCGAGGTACCAATAAAAAATACATCTATATTGATATGTGGTTCGGATAGAGATTTCTTCTGGATGTTACACAGTCTTGTTAAAGTAAGACTAACACAGGTAGAGTAAGCACCCAAATAAATCCTTCTTGATGTAAAATTATTGTTTATGGTGTTTTTCTTTTTCTTTGTTTTACCTTTTTCAAAAGTGGTTCAGCACAGAACCACAATTACCATGCTTGCACATTTAATGACAACGATTATTTTTTTTTACATGATGTGTCCATTGTCTGCAAGTAGATATTGATTTTTGAATTAAAAGTGAAGATTAAGATGCAATTTAAGTTGATGAAAAGCAAAACAGTGGCAAAGATGTATTATTAAAATGAATTATTTCAATAAAAATTGAACCTAATTGCTTAGGATTGCAAGCGCAGCAGAGAAAAGATAGTGCTGGGTGCTAGTCTTACAAAGAGACTGTAGACGAGGACTAGTAATTTAACAAGATTAGGATCATGATGGTTCATTGGGTTGAGAACTTTCGGCCTTGCCCTTTAACGAAAAGTAATTAATGTTACATTGATTAAAGAAACAATTACAGAATGAAGACATTTCTTCAAATACGTAGATAGAGAAAGCAGGGATTTGCATTTCGTTGAGGCAGAAACTATACAACATTTCAGGTGGGTGTTTGCTTGATAGAAACTACAAGAGATTTAAGGTGGATGTTCACTTGATAGAAACTACAAGAGATTTAAGGTGGATGTTTGCTTGATAGAAACTACAAGAGATTTAAGGTGGATGTTTGGTTGGTAGAAATTACCAACAGATTTAAGACAATTGTTTGAAGAAGAAAAAAGTCTGATACAGGAGGTTTATGACAAGAATTCAAAGGTCGATGCCAAAATTTCCAGACTCGTAATTTATAGTATACATCTAAAACTTGGAGGCCTCAGAATAGAGACTACACGATGAAAGAGCCTCCAATATTTGTTATCATTTTACAGAAATCTAATCCGCTTACTACGAAAGTAATTAATTCCCTGAGGTAGGCACCAGCTTGACAGAAAACCGTAAGAAATAAAAAAAAAAAGTCAATATGTGACTGCAGCAGTTTGTTCTTAGTGTCAGAGAGGTATCAAACATGACAGGTGCTATCCTTCTTATCACAACAATACCACCGTTTACATAGACTACACCTGTAAGATGTCGAAAACAAGACAGTGACCACTCAATACAGACAATGGTATGTTTTATACGAAAGGTCGGCCAGTACGCCCTGGTCAACAGGGGACACTGCCATCATCTTTGTTGTCCTAAATATTCATTTCCAATAGCAGAGAAATCGTAATCTCCTTGTTTACTGTCCTGCTCCACAGAGAATTATTGATATTCACGCTGTAATATGTGCTACTTTCATAAAGCATCCCCTACGCATAAGAGATGACAGCCGTACGCAGGGAAACTTGATCGACACACAGACAAAATTTAGGAAAATGTAGACTTTTTTACCATTACAAAAGACAATTTCCCCTGTTTATTATCGCTTCATGTGGTTTTGCAAATGAATGGCCATCAATTGTGGTTGAATGCTACTAATTTGAAATAGAAATTGTGACAGATTGAATACGAATGTGTGTTTACTTCCAAATGAACAGGTCCTTATGGCCAGTGTGACAGATTACCATACAGCAACAATAGACCCCGGCCACACCATGGTCAACCACCTATGATGGAGTGAAGCCAATTCTCTTGTCCAAGCTGATCGACATACCGGTCAGAGGTGTCTGCCCATCAAGAGCAGTACAACTTTCACTGGAACAATCATGATGTACCTTGTCATGGCTTATAGGGAAGGCTTTCTAAATATCCACAGGAAATGTTTGCGATGTCACTGAACCTAGAACATTGATTTAATCCACTTCCTGCCTTGTCTATGAAGGTTAATACTTATTTAATTTGCTGTGATCACTCGACATCCTCTACAAAATCCTCTTTTTCAAATTAACTTGCGTTCCACCCAACTAGGTCATGGCATCCTAACAAATGTGTTCTTGATGACTAATTGATGTATCTTATCCATCTACATTGTAGGTCACAGTGACCTTATTTCTTAGTGGCAATTTTTTGTTTGGTCACTTTTTTTTTATGATAGTGATAGTTCGATTCACGTGTCTGATCCCATCTAGGTCGCAGTGACCTTATTTATCCTGTGTTGACCTACTTACTCTGGTTGTCTTTGTGTTGTCCTTCTGTATCTTGTCTGGTAACACGTGGGTAATGTTTGGACATGTCTGACCGCTATACTCCAGCCAGTGAAGGTCATGGTCGTGGTTCTTACACTCCGACACAACACTACACCTGTGAAACAACAAACAACAGAATTATTAACATTTTGTCACTAACACTGAAATATTGATCTTCTGTATTACATTGGGATATATGTACAATATGTAAGATTTACAGGAAATACACAGCGCAAGTAATATTGTTCTTCTGTACTTTTTTATCCTTTATTTTTTTATCTAAAATAGGCAAGATTTGTAAAGTATATGAAATTGAATTTTTATTTATCCTGTGCATAGACCATTGACAGAGAGTTTTATTGTGGATCCTAAGATAAGAGTGATAGGTGTGGACAGAGAAATATTGCTCAGTGGGGAAGTCTTGGCCAACTAGGGAATGGATGGGAGTTCAATTCCTCCTTCCGTCAATGTAGTGTTAATTATCACCTAGTACCCATTATAGCTGACAGTCATGTTGTCATGGGCAACGAAAATTCAGTAGATCTAATGGAGACTAGACTTAGCACCTGTTACCTCCTAGACATTAATTGATTGTGTCACACAAAGAAGATGGTCTCAGGTGTGTCCATTACCATCAGCATGACTTGTGTGTCCTTTTAACAGCATGACTAGTTCATCAAACTGGACACACCATCTAAGAACCACTAACTGTTTTACCACCTAGCAACCATGTTACTCTCCTATCACCTGGCAAGAATGCACCTCTTCTATCACCTATTTCTTTCTGTTACAATTATAGCCACCATAATTGTACCATTCAGGCTTTTGATGTTCAATTAGTTACACATATTATTTTAATTAACTTAAACTTAACCAAAACAAAACTTTTATCAAAACTTTCTTGTAATAGCAATGCAATGATGTTATCACAACAAAATAAGGATTTTGAACATTAACAGAAGAAAATAAAGACAGCTGCCCCCATCTACCACTCCTATTTTTTTCTAATATGAGCATCATCTCCGGATAACTTGCCCCCTCCCATTCCCCCAGAAAATACATCCTCTAGGCAAAATGCCTTTAACAATGTATGTATTGAATTTCAAACTTACAGAAACTAAGTATTACAGGTAAAAGGAAAAGCTGTATAACTCCAGCGAATGTCAACCAAGGATATCATTCCTAATTATAGATGTCAATAATTGTATGCATACACAAGCAATTACCCAAAATAGATGACAAGCATTTTTTTGACCTGGAGTGTAAAAACATTTGTCTGTACACACTGAAGGTCAAAATACCAAATCCTATTAATGACTTGGTGAGCTCTTGGAAACATTTCCATGACCTGGAATAAGCAACGTCAATCTTCCCTGAAATCCATTACACCATCAAGCATTTCATCGACCAAGACCACTGTACATTTACTGATATGGAGAGCAGGTTTGTACATCCAGACCCCCAAAACCTCTTTTATAGACGCCAAAACATGTTTATTATTTCCAGTAAGTAGAATTGAAAATGATAACCCTGAAAAGGGAGTGACAACCCATTTGAATATGTCGGCACCAGTAAGACGCGACATTTCTAGTACCTCCAACCTTTCAGACAGATAAAGATTTCAACCTGAAAACCCATAATTTTAACAATAGAAGATTTGGCGGGTTTGTGCTGTGGGCCTCAACACTGGGAGATCTGTTACTAGCCTCATGAGTTTTATTCCGAGTCAATTACAGTCTTTTTTTTTATGTTGGCGACTTATTCGGCGACCAAAATAATTGCCACTGGGAGACCTGATCTACTTTTACCATTCCGGAAAATAATCAACAAATATAGACTCTTGGTGTATCTGTCTGAATATAGCAACACATAAAACAGGATCACGTCAATAACCATAAGTAGCGTGGTCACCCGGTACACGCCATCATGCAAGACGGTCGGAGAATCTGTTTTTCAGTACTTTTTATAAAATGTTACATTTCTGAGATAAAAATATTCTTGCTGAACCAAAAGACTCCTGAGAGAAATCTTTTTATGTACCTAACACAGAACCTTGAAAATGAATACAGGGATCTGTTATGAGGAAAACATGTGTAAACAGCATGTATGGTTACCTTTTACATAGCGCATGTTTTCTTGTACAGCGCCAAATTATCCATACATTGCGTGTCTATAAAGATTACCTGTTGATAAGGATTTCGGCGTTAAGATTAATAGTCTACAACTATTTCAATGTAAAGAATGTCAATACACAATGTTTTCAGTGGAAAAATTACCAGTTTACAAATATCTCTTAGAGTAACATTTGCCTGTCTACAGATATTTCGGAGGAACGATTGCCTGTCTACAAAGACCTCGGAGTAACGATTGCCTGTCTACAAATATCTCAAAGAGTACTGATTGTCTGTCTACAAAGACCTCGGAGTAACAATTGCCTGTCTACAAATATCTCAAAGAGTACTGATTGTCTGTCTACAAAGACCTCGGAGTAATGATTGCCTGTTTACAAATATCTCAGAGGAACGATTGCCTGTCTACAAAGACCTCAGAGTAACGATTGCCTGTCTACAGATATCTCGGAGGAAAGATTGCCTGTCTACAAAGACCTCAGAGTAACGATTGCCTGTCTACAGATATCTCAAGAGTACTGATTGTCTGTCTACAAAGACCTCGGAGTAACGATTGCCTGTCTACAAATATCTCAGAGCAACGATTACTTGCTCACAGTGATAATGATGGACAATATACTTATATAAGATAGAATATTGCCCATCAAAAGAACAAGTTAACAGAGTTGTCGGTATAAAAGTGCACAACAAAATATTCCCATTAGATAACTGATTAATAACAATAAACCAACTGCGATATGTCTCCATCTATTTGATAATATACCACATCAAATTTAACTCAAACTGCTCTCCCCATGAGAAAGCATAGCACTGTTCAGTTTCCTACAGTGGGCTCTCTGTCAATGTGGCCAAGAAGTTTTCTGTTTCAGGTAGCACTTTCACAGCCAGCCATTCTCTATATTTAAATCGACTGAAGCGTCAAGAATATTAATATATTTCCATTCTATAGCAATCTTAATAATACCTGGTTTCCCTAGAGATCATCAGAAAATGTATATTTCCTTTCCTACTCCATTATTCTTCCCGTTTCTGGAACACCTAATGCCTTTGAGTATATCAACATGGGAATGCAGGAAAATAACTCATATTTGCAAAACTGAATCTTCGTGGGTTTTTTTTGTCTTATTCTAAATATCTAAAAGTGGTTTTCCCTGCAGCCTTATTACTCAAAGGCTACAAAAAGCCAGTACTGCACGTATAGTATTGTCTACCAGATCAGTTAACAGATAAAGACTAGGAGATTCAGTGATCCCCTGTGAAGTAACGTCCATCTATAGCCTCCTTGCCATAACTTAGAGGAAACAGATCTAGTCCTAAATTCGCTGATGACAGATAGAGCTATGTATCTTCTTCACATTGCCACAAAATTTAATTTGAGAATTTGGAAGCTGTCCATATTTTGAGTCCCCAAGGAAATGTTTCACTGCTTACTCGGCTTTGTTATTATTTGCATGCCAACAAGGCACCAAGATACAGACGGGGTGTAACTCATGTCAAGCCAGGCCAACTCCCCGGTCTCTGTGTAAGTATATGGGGCAACACTGTGTCCCTCTCCACCCTCGCCTTCATATATATACAGGGCCTCCCTCTCCACCCTGGTTCTACATTTGTATACAGGGCCTCCCCCTCTCCACCCTAGTTCTATATTTGTATACAAGGCCTGCCTCTCCACCCTAGTTCTACATTTGTATACAGGGCCTCCCTCTCCACCAAGCTAAAATGAAAAATTTGTGAAGAGTTTCATAAATTTCATATGAAATGAAAACGAGTGCGAGATCCTTTTTATAACATTATCAAGATAATGGCATTTATTAGTGTAAAACGACGATTTTCATTCAACCTTGAAATGTAAAAAGCCCCCATTTTGACTCCAGTGCGAAAGTCTGTGACGTCATCTACTTGTCCTAGGCGTGACGTCACAATTGAAACAATTGAAACTTGCAACCAATCACAGGGCTTATAGGTCATATTACATAGGTTAATACGCGAAAAATATGACATGGGTATATTTACTGGATAACACAATACGTTATGTGATATAAATGTATTCAGTATTTCAGTATAACAATATATTTTAACATCAATGCAGTATTTGTTTGTAGTGTTACGGCATCTGTTGACAACTACCATACAACAATGAAGGTTTATTTATCTATTAGCATCTGTTGACAACTACCATACAACAATGAAGGTTTATTTATCTGTTATCATCTGTTGACAACTACCATACAACAATGAAGGTTTATCTATCTATTATCACTTAAGATTGTTTCCTTAAGGAAAAGACGGCCCCATCACGAGGTTGGTATTTAAAGGAAACAGCTGACTGTAAGGAGAAGACGGACCCATCACGAGGTTGGTATTTAAAGGAAACAGCTGACTGTAAGGAGAAGACGGCCCCACTATGAGGTTGGTATTAAGGAGACAGCTTACTGGCACTACCAATACACGGTATGAATATGGATGCGGATCACCGTCAGATAAGGCTGATCCAAAGCTCCTAGTGGGACCAAAAACAGCCCTACTTGGAACGGCCATTGCCCAATGGTGTCATAACTACACAGTGTTTTCCCTCTGACAGGGTCTAACTAGACGGTGCACTTCTGATGAAGGCGTAGGATGTATGGCGTTTCATTGCTGTTACATGCACTTTTACACAATTCGACCATGACAACGTCGCGCTGGGTATAACTGCTTTAATCTAAGTTTACGTTGACTATAGTTTCGACACATGAGGTGTGTCGTCATCAGATGTCATGGTCATCTTTTCCTATTGATTACTCTTCTATTTATGGCCGGACTGGTGTGTTCCTTGTGGAATCTGTCCACGGGGTAACACAGCACTCCGCTGGACTCTTTACAAGGACGTTGATCTCCCACTCCCCGTATTTTTTTACACATTTAGTTTTTAAACATTCAGGAAGGGATATATAGTATATATTGCTCCGATTAATTATCATACAAAAATTGTATAATACAAACGGTACAAAACACATTCAAAGGGTTCCTATGGGTTTTGGATTGGGAGGGGACACCTGAATCAGTAACATATATATTTGTTTTTACTTTGTAATAGAAAGAGGACACTGCTAGAAGAGTTCTTACTGAATTATACATACAGACACTGCACACTATTTGCCAAACATGATTCCAACAATTGGTAGATTTAAAAAATAGACATTCTCTTTATCAATTGATCTGACTTCGAATTCTCCAGGCATGATCAAATTATTGAAATATCTCGGAGAGAAAAAAGAAATTGTGGAGAATTTGTTTTATCATTTATTGGTATTATCACAATACAAGCTGCATTATGAGTAATGGTGGAGTGTTTCAGGAGGAGGTTTCCCACACCAGATCTTATCTGTATACACTGCCTGTCCCAGTCCTAACCGTGTCCTAACAGTCAATCGCAGCCTACATCAAAAATTCATTTCCATAAATTCCGTTCTCCACTAAAGAGACTGGTGTTATCACAAATATTAAATGGGAAATAGATTTGAAAGGCACAAAACATGTTTTGATATGGAATCTTTCTATCATTTTTACCCACTAACATCTTCATTTCCGTTTAAATCGTTTCATCTTTTTTTGCATATTATACAAAGGCATACATAAGATATAGATAATTATTCTAAAATATGAATATTTAATAGATAAACCTGACCCAACTACAAGCTCATCACGAGTTGGGGAGGGGGGAAGGAGGAGGGAAATTGTGTCATAACCAGACCTTACAACCTATACACACAGTCCCAAGAACTGTAATTACATTGAAATGACATATTCTGTTTTTCAGAAACTGATTTATCGAACTGATAAACAGACGAAACAGGCGTCATCTACACAGGAGAATATTTTTTATCTTTATTTATTCTATTAATTTGTTTCTCCAAATGTGACATTGCATACATAGCTATATATCGCTATATTACAGGGATACAGTACCACAGCAATGCGTTGTATTCAGTATGAAAATAATAGCGTATGACATTATTACAGTATATGATAGGATGAGTTCAGTATGACAGAGTTTTATGGTTGCTAATGTCTACTGTTTCGACTACTGCAGATAATTCTGGTTTCATTTGATAAAATATGTTAAAATCTACATCTCGAAAACACACCAATCTCTCACATGACATTGATGACATTTTTGTAATGCTTTCTCTATATGATTGTCTCCCTTTGATAACAGTTTTCAATCTACATATGGATAATTGTCTCCCTTTGATAATGGTATTTCAATCTATGTCGTTCCTAATAAATAACCATCAAAGGAAACCTTTTAAGACTCTAAATGATTTTTTCTAGACTGGTCGTACAGATGTGTTGCCATCTATAGGTTTTTACAAGGCTGTAATTAATTCCAACCCTATCTAGATTAATCCCCCTGTTGTGACATCACCTGGTCGAGATATCTATAGCGCTCTACCTGGAGATTCAATTTACAATTCTGGTGTAACCCGACACACATACACTGGCTCCTATACAGTACTACCATGCAACAGGTGCAACCACATCAAAGATGAAACCGATCATCTGTTACATGTACTGCTGCCCTAGACATGTAGTACATCATCCCCACTGTAATCACCGTTGTTTGTCAGGTAACGGCCCTAAAGTAGGTAGTTTATGTCTTATACCTGTACAACAGTGATGTATGACACATGTCAGTATATGGGCACCCCTTCTCTCCTCCATGTTATTTATCATAAAGAAGTTGTTGATCTATTTTCTTCAAATTAATGTCTCAAACGAATGTATTCAATTGTAAGTAAAAACAATTTTGTGGACCGGCTAAAGGACAAAACAGTAAACAAATATTTCAATCAGATTGGTATTTTACAACATTTATGTTTATATCCATATCTCACTCAAAAAAAACACAATTACTGGTAAATACAAAACTATTAATATTTAAATGGTTTTTTTTATAAGGAAATCATCTTTTCAATTAAGCACACAATTATCTAAAATGAAACTATTTTATTTCTGTTTTTTATTTCTTTTGTTGCCAATTATCAATGATATTTTATAACGTTACGATACTACTCTGGTATGTATTGGGACGCCTGCACTGACCAAGAAGCAGCGGGGACATCAGCTGTGACAGTCCCACTAATGAGACAGGATGATTGTCTTTTGTGTGTCTACGATAATTGGTGATGTTATGGGTATGTACTGACAATTACGACAGCCCCCGTAAACTTTCCTACCTCCACTAGGTGGCAACCCTGTCATGACCTGGCAAAACACTTTCTGGGGACGGAGCCAAATTTAGGATACACCACACCTCCCTGGGGATCAAGTTTCGACCCCTTATGAAGTTATCTAACTGACGTTAGTGTCCCTTCCCTGTCATGCGCTAAGAAAAAAAGATGAATGAAATTGAAAAAAACTTGGCACCCCTTTTCAGAATTGTCATCTCAAAGCCACGAAAGCCAATTCTCTTGTCCTGGATTACATTTCAAAACTAGATTTTCTAATATTCTCAGTAATTACACAATTTCGTAATTAGTTAAAAAACCCAAAATTTCATTTTTGTAGCAGACAATTGAAATGACGAAGACGTTCTAGGAACACTCAACATGACAAGTCTAGCACCTCGAAAATAAATTTGATTGAATTCTTTCTGTGAGGGTTATATTCCGTCGTCGCTTGATAACACGTTTTATAGCGTAATTCAATAAAAGTAGACTAGCAGAATGTCTAAGCTTCCCTAACTGGTAGAAGAGAACAGCTCACAGAAAACCGGGTCTCTCGGAAGCCTTATGCATGCTAGTCACAACAGAACAGAACAAATAAATTCTCGAAAAATATTGTCATATGCTTCAAAACAGGCTTGACAAATTAGGGAAACCTGCTCCAACTTCAGTCTGGCGGAAGACAAGATCAATCTGAGGCCAAATTAGATTTGTAGTTTGAAGTTTCCGTCAATACAATTGATTAAATTATATTAAAAATCAATAAATATTTTTCGCTATATCCCTTTTTATATCCTCTTTGTATGGAACACATCACTTTCAGTGATTACAATACACTTTAGTTTCATACTTCGAAAAACAATAAGGTCAAATTCGTTCTCAGAATATTGAATAGGAAAAATCGTTTTAAAGATTAAGTAGTTGACATTGATAATGTAGTATAAACACAAAAATACAATGGAAATTTTATAATGATTAATGAATTTATTTTAAAACAAAATTTCAAACTGATGAAAGAAGTATAAGGTTAAATTCTGTGCATGTCTGTAATGGGGAAAGGAAAATAATTCAAATCATATCCTTGATGGTTCAGTAGAATTTACATGAAAACTACATAATTCCTTCTTCAGATTCCCCATTTCAGCTGAGGTTTTTGTCTCATTAGGTTTATGCAACATGTTCACTTAACTCGCTCTAATTTGTTGCACCCTCTCCCTATTGCGACACAAGGAGAACTTGACTTTAAAGCTATGTGCTAACTAGGGATATTAGGAGCAGGTCAGAGAGATCTATAGCTTAATAACACATCAGATAAAATCCCCCCACCCTACAGATATGACTCAGAATCTGAAATGCTGCTGTCAAATTAGTAAAATGAATTTCCTATAATTGTCAAGAAAAGAAAGAGCAGAAAGAATACCCGTGGATGAATTCCTTGTGCCTGGTATGTAGGAGTGTTTTACACTGTGCACTAATTATATAAGATGGTGGGCAGACAGAAGAATGAGATACTGGGCTGTAACAGCATCAAGTATTCAAAAACTCAACTTTAAAGGAAGCACATTTCGTTGCGGATGGTGACAGACAGAGCAGGTCAGTTCTCCCAACACAAAAAAAACCGTATACAAGTAACACGCAACACTGAACTCGAGGCTAAAGACGCGGTTACTTTGACAAGGTCGTCTTCTCAACTACACAAGCATTAATGCTGGAGGCTTTTCAGAACCCAACATACTTTTTCAGTTTTCTAAATTAAATGCTCACTCATGAATAAACCCCTACTTGACCAACCCAGTTATGTAAATCATTATCATATGTAGGTTATACACTGATACCTGTCAAAATTATCACCATATATAGATCAATCTGTCCAGACAAACAGGATTGTTCTATTGATGTCTCAAAGGCTTTCTAAATATACCACTGAAAGTGTATTTAATTTTGTTAGAACCAATTACAATATATACATGGACCTATTCAAAGTTTAAATAACACAATCTTTGGTTGAAGTTTTTGTAATCAATATATAGAGTAGACATATAAACGTGATTTACTTTAAATCCGACACACAGAATGCCCTACCCTAACAATCAGACGTGTTCCAATCACAAGCCATTACTGGAATTCCCAAACACTGCCAGACAACATCGAAAGTCGACCAATTTAAGTGTCACATCATAACCTAAGTAAGCATAACTCTTATATATTGACCGGTAAACTGACACACAGATGTCTGGCAAAACTTTTGAAGCATTGTATACAAATTTTGGATCTGATTCATCATAAGAGTTGCCATGGTAATTGCCTCTGCCATTTGCTGGTGCCCAATTGGTTCCCTTCCTCGGGCTGGTGGCCTTTTGTGGGACGGATGGCAGTGAAAGGTCTGTAACTGATTCTTTACAAATATGCAGCCCGCTAATTTTCTTTACACAAATCATCACAGTATTTTTCCACAGGGATGTCTGGGGATTGTAAGGTTCAGTTATTGAAATTTTAAAGCAGAAATCTAATTTCTCCTTTCGTGTTAAAAACCATTTTAACATTTGACTACACCTCGGGTGTCGTATACAAACACAAGAGCTGTTCCTACCGGATCAAGAGGAACCAACATTCCTCATCCTTCCATAGACACATGCTTTACTGTTGCTCAGTGATCTCACAGCTAAAACTAGAACATTACTGGAATGAACCCTTAGTAACTATCAAGTTTTCTGCAAATTTCCTGATGAAATTGAAATTGACAACATAATTTGAATTGTAAAAAAATATAAATTGTGCATTTCTGCAATAATTTTAACTAAACATAATTACTTTAATTAAAAGTGAATCTTATTCTGTGATACTCCTCGACATTCACCTAATTGCTGTACTACATGGGTAAAGAGTTTGTCGGATCTTTAAATCTTCCTGTATGACATATACTTCAGAAGGTGTATTCTCCCGAACGCGTCACCTTTCAAATAATCACGTACATGGCCTCTCCTGAGAATGCCTTAAACCGACAAAGTTCATCGAAATCTTTCAAGTCACTTCTACGTCTTTCTCTATGAATAAAAAAAAAGTTTCAAGTTGACATCAACTTTTTTTTTCTGTCTCATTTCCAGACAGAATACATCTCTCTTGACAACTTTGCGAAACCCTGATTCCTCAAAAAGTACAAAGGCCTCTGACATGAGGAGAGATATTTGTTCCTTAGTGTAAAATACTCCAATGATACGCCAGTACTTATACAGACTAGACAACACACTTAAACCTTGTACCCTCAACTATAGCCAAGTTCAAAATCATGTCAACTTTTTTCCCATGTTTAGTACTTTAATGGAGAAAAAAAATTGTACAATCTATTGTAGAATCTTATATGTCTATTGGAAACTTGACAGTTTCTTTTATCGAAAGTCTTAAAAACAGTATCATGACTTGGCACACTATCAAACATCTTTGAGATCAAGATGAAAACAGACAGATAGAAAATGATTTAAATCTACACAACATTCTAACTTATAGGATTGCAGTAGTACATTTCACTGCAACCCAGACAAACAAAGATACTGTTTAAGTGCAAATAAACAATATCTTTTGATTTGAATGATTCACATTTAACGGATATTGTACTTTGGCAAGATGACGCCAGACTCACTAAAACCTTACAGCGTTGGTATTAAACTTGTTGAGGGTTACAAATACCCCCACACTCATTTCTTCTACATGACAAATCAAATCTTAAATCTTCATATATTTGACCAAATGTATTTGTTTTCAGAATAAATGTCCTGAATTTCGGTTATATTTCAGCTCACAATTTCTATTTGCCCCGACCTGCTTTGTCTCCTGTCGGGCGTTAATTCCATCATGCCGTGACAAATAGTCTGTGTTATTAATGGAGCTCGGCGATGATCTACCCAGTGCTTTTCATTTGGCCCTAAATGACGCATCGCCCGAATAATGTTTAAAGAAAAGCACAAGAAGTCTACCTCCATCATCCGATCTACAGAAGAGTTTTTTGATGGATGTGGGGAAAGGAAATGTGTGCAACATTTCCGTAAACGGACAGGAAATTCATCCTACACACCAGGCATGGCGAGAAATTATGAGAGAAATATCCATCATAATTACGCTCATTCTAAATGGGAAAATTCATTTGATCAAGTGACTGGAGATAAAAGGGGCACATTCCCATTGACAGTAATTAATTCTGGAGGATCAACCTGTGTCTATGATCAACGCTCCTGAGGCTTCAAGCATTTGTTGCTTCCAGCTGAAGTCATAAAATTGGAGTTGTTGCCGGAAAGTAAAATTCCTTGTCTTGGTTCTGGTGTAATTAACACACGACTCGTACAAAGCAGGTGAGCATTGAGACAAGTCGGTGGTACCGGTTTAGGTCCTTAGTATCGACATTAAAACCGGCGTCACGCTGCTTCCAACATCTTAACATTGTCACGGACAAACCACCAAGAAGAAATTCTGATCAATTTCGATTTTTTTTTAATTGTCAGAGGCAACATTAAAAGGTTCAAAATCTGAAAATCTACAAGAAACGCATCGTAGCAGAAAGAGAGGTCAGGGTCAGTATGCAATTGATGCTATATCTGACAAACCACCAACATTTTCTAGAAGTAATTTCTATGTGTGAGAATCTACACCATCTGATTGACCTGATCTACCACAGCTTTTGACACGACATTTCAGTGCTCGTTCTTGCTTTCCCGAGGAAGATTAATGTATGTGATCCAAAGGGAAGCAACTCTTGTCAATTGCAACATTTTTTTTCCAGTACTGGATCACACGACGTAAAAAGAATGACCTTCTGAGTCAAGCTACAATGTTATGGCCTCCTGTTGCACGCATTACAATTCATGGCAGATTCCTGCATTCGTACCTTCTTTTTTTTTTTTTTTTTTTTTTTCAAACCCACTGAATTTTCCCAATTTTATCTTTGGCTTTCTCCAGGAGTCGCTGCTGAATGAATTATTTAAACTAATTTGAAAAACAGTAGAATCTTGGTAAAATAATCGCACAGTAATTTCAGGGGAACACAACAAAAATAGTTACAATTTTCTACCATCCTGTCTGCTTTTATTAGTCATAAACACTACAACCCTTGGTAAAACCAGATTTGGCCAACTGTAGAAATAGGATAATAATGAGAATGCCATAATCCATATCACTCATTATATACAAACTAGTGTGTAACAGACAGGGCACATCAACCTGTTCTCTAGAAATATACCTGTTGAATTGTATGTTTATCATCAGAAATTAGTATTTCTTGAGGACTTAACATGTTAATAGACACATGCATGTCCTGAATGAACCCTGTGTAATCTGAAAACCTTTATAACCAGATATTCAAATAGGTCATAAATGTGTTCATTTCTTTATAACTCTGTAAAGCAGAAACCTTAACGAACCAAACCTTTAAATATGTTCTACTGAATAGTTTTTTGTAACCTTGTAAAATTTGGAGACCTTTGTAAACCTAGTACCCTAGACTTGAAAAGCGAGTCACAGAAAAGTTTCCTAGTACCCTGATAACTGACACCATCAACAGTAGCAATCACAGGTACCCAGACTCTAACAGTAGAGATGTCTTGTACCCCACAGGTAAAAAGATTCTACCGTTGGAGTTCAATAAGGGACTAGATTGGTTTTACTGGTAATTAAAGAGAAGACACTGGCAAGTGTACCATTAGTACTATCAGTTACTTACTTGTCCTCAAGGGAACACCAGCCACAGTAGGGATCCCTGGCACCCAGGTTGTTACTATCAGTTACTTACTTGCCCTCAAGGGAACACCAGCCACAGTAGGGATCCCTGGCACCCAGGTTGTTACTATCAGTTACTTCCTTGTCCTCAAGGGAACACCAGCCACAGTAGGGATCCCTGGTACCCAGTTTAGTACTATCAGTTACTTACTTGTCCTCAAGGGAACCCCAGCCACAGTAGGGATCCCTGGCACCCAGGTTGTTACTATCAGTTACTTCCTTGTCCTCAAGGGAACCCCAGCCACAGTAGGGATCCCTGGCACCCAGGTTGTTACTATCAGTTACTTACTTGCCCTCAAGGGAACACCAGCCACAGTAGGGATCCCTGGTACCCAGTTTAGTACTATCAGTTACTTACTTGTCCTCAAGGGAACCCCAGCCACAGTAGGGATCCCTGGTACCCAGGTTATTACTATCAGTTACTTACTTGTCCTCAAGGGAACACCAGCCACAGTAGGGATCCCTGGTACCCAGACACGTATCACAAGTCTTATACTGGCTGCAGTTCTTCACCACAATCTTGTAAATCTGCAAAATACAAAAGGTTCATGTTAGAATAAGATGTGAAGCTGACTTTCAGAGTAACTTTTATCCTGTCTATAGATGTATGTCACTCTAATAAAACATCTACATACTGTATGTTGGTCCAGTCACACTTTCCCCCTTCATCCGTATTTCCCACACTTGCCCACTGTTAATTTTGCCCTTCAAATGTTAATATAACCATTAATGATCAGTTATTTACTAATAATTGCTGTCATGGCAAAAACATTACAGTATACAAGAATTACGTCCATGGACAATTACATAATGTCAGAAACAAAGACCTGTGTACTCTAGTGGGTTAAAATACTCTATTGTTGTGTGGAAAGATGTGATATACACAAGTGAGCTTAATAAACAAGACTTTGGTCATGCACATACAAGATTGACCTAAAAGAACACGAGACATTTGGTTCCTTCATTTTTAACCTCAAATCCACACAGCACAGTTAAAATACAAGAAGTACAAGGAGCTAAGAAAACAGTAACAGGTTGATAAACAAACTTGTTTCAGGTTCAACTCCATGACCTGGGTAAATCGGCACAGGAAGTGACAGGAAATGATGATTGAACACTGGAGTGATGCCTGGATTAGCCACCAGGTGTCAGTCAACAGTGCATCGGGTGGCCGTAAGGAGGCTCGTGGGGGTTAAACGCCATGACAAATGAATTGATCAGTTGAACTTGTGGTGTAAGTTATATGTAAAGAGATCACAATTTTGACAAGAGCCAAGTAAAACAATTATGTTTGGAAATTCTCTTTAGCATCATCCACGAGAACGTGCGACTTCTGGGGATTAGCACCTTCGTAGAATTGTATTACGATTGATTTATCTCAGCATAACAACTCGGCATGTACAAATATCTAGAGGCCTTCAAATTGCATGGGAAAAAATCAAAAATATAATTATTCTTTCACTTTCAAAGACATTCTTATTCTTTGAAAAAAATGTTTTCAAACAGAACTGCAGAACCTCTTTTACCCATTTGCACCTGGTTTTTCAAGAATCACCAGCATACTGTCATAGATGCTAAAAAGATATCCCCCTCCCCCCTAAACAGGTATATCACTCAATCTTCTATACCTACACAACAAAATGACCTTCGTTAATGATAGGCTACTGTAGTAAAAAGACCCCCTCGCCCCTCCTTCCCTAATTCCTCCCTCAAGTAAGCCATGGACCTAATATTTCCAGGGGATATTAAGTCTATAAGACATATCACATTTCTCTTGCTTCCTTTATTTCATTCCTGCAGACCAATTTATCTAAAATCTTGTTTTCCTTAGTCAATATCTGTGTCACTATGTTGACAAAAGACCAGTGCTTGAAAAGACAATATCATTATGGACAGATATGAATATTTGTTAATGTATGTACCTCAAACACATGAAAAAGCTGCCGTCGTACTTACACTACCGTGACTTAAAATCTATTTCCATGCATATTAATAGACAATTTTTACCTTCGTGCAAGGAGAGTTCTCCTGATAGCAATTCACTTCAAATAAACAACACATAGCAACAGTATTAAATGGCGTCCATCCAGACCAAAGCATGAGTGGAAATAAAAACTACATCAATGTATATTTGATGAGCTTAAAGCCAGACTTATATAGTTTGCCTTTGTTTACATGTGTGCACACCAGCCAGACCGCGTTTCTGTTGGGGCGATACAGTCAAATATTGATGAGTCCATATGAAGGAGTTAGGGTAGGAAGATGCACATGGTACTATGGGATCTCACACCAACTTCAACTAGATCAGTCCGAACGACAGCGTTAATGGCGTGTTGTATAATGTGACATGACGATACCTCAATGCCACGATTTAAAATGTGATATATGTGTCGAGTTAATTCACGATAATATTTCGGGTTAGTCAGTCCCTAGTGAATACATACGTGTAAAAATATGAGAACATTTCATAAATAAAAGATTCACACTAACACATCTCCAACAAGTTGGATGTTCTGATGTATACTGTCCTATGTGGAGACAATAAAAGTCTGATATTTAATTGTCCTGTAAAACCAGATCAGGAGGAAACACTGACGGTTATCCTGTGTATACCTGTCCTCATTGTATAAGTGACATTTGTCTCAAAAGGCTTGAGTCAGTGCCAACAATATTAACTGATATGAATTAAAAAAATAGTATGTGACTATTACAAGATGTATATAGTTAAATGAGTCATTTTTTGGAGATCTGATATTGTTATCAATCAGAAGTCCTGTTATCTTATTATGGCTATCAGAAATCTTAAGTCAATGTTTTGCACAATACATATGTTGATCACACTCTCAAAGTCTGGTCAATTCACTGTCAAACTTGAATATTATAACACCAAACACATAATAACAGAGATCAGTGTTAGAGTTATCTCCCTTTGTCAGGGGTCCCTTATTTTAAAATGTTTCCATAACAGTTATTTTAGAATGCCCTTGATGTCATCAATACATGTATTTCTTGCATACCTATTAAAGACAGTTGCCAAAGTCCTAATCATTATTCATAAACAAGTTTTCTGGCATAGAACTCTTTTTTGAACAGAGATAATGTTACTGTAACCTAAGTGAGAGAAGGGTCCAGGAACTACACACCACTTATCAACCATTTATTTGTTCACCACCTGTTCTATAAAAACAGGTACGAATTATGAGCGAGGTTTCACGCTGAAATTATAAGAAAAATAAATCCGTTTGCAAGTTGGCATGATTCATAGTATCTATATACTTCCGCGTTTATCAGTCCTTCCAACTGTTTTCGTCGACAATCTATGACATAATATTTACAATGTATCAGCAGAAAAAACCACAAGAAATGACAAATACTGATTCTACACATAATAAAATGTCTCCTTTTCTGCCCGTTTTTATGTTTTACTCTTCGAGAAGTCTAATAAATCCTGAGACAAATACTCCTCCTTAAGTATAAGAGCTCTGTGCCAAGATTTAGAAGGGAAGCCTGCGATAAAAAGCAATTAGTAGCATCAAAACAACTTCAACGGAAGAAGTTCGACAAATACCTCCATAATTACCAGCTGATAAAAACGTAAAACAAAATACTGACAGGAAAAAAGTCAAGCTGCAGATGCACATTAAATGGGTGCTTGTGACTCTATTTCAAAATCATCAACTCAAAATCTTATAAAATATCTAGACACCGATGATAGGCAAAATGTATGTGGTCGTTTATTCCAAGCGAGAAGAGTAACAAAATTAAATTACAGGTTTACTTATCCGAACAATTTATCTAAATTCAAGCAGTATTTAATGTTTGTGTTGGTTAGGAAGCATCTGGTTCGACTTGATCTCCTGTGATTCTGTCTCGACGTGGCATTAAATCTTAGACAAATGCAGTTCGGCTGCATCAATTCTGCTATGATTCCTGCAATGACTGTGTGCTGTGCGGTCTCGTATCTGAAATAAATGTCTTTTGATCTAAACAAATGAGCGTTTTCTTCATTTGTGCATCTTGTAAAACAATTAAGAACAAATGTTATCAATAACTACCAGGAAAGAATAGTTATTTTAAAATAAAAACAAATTGTTTTCTCCAGCTCTAATGTGTTTCTGAAAACAATTAAGGGAAAAGCCGTAAATAATTATTTGAATATTTTCTCGGTCATATTTTGCAGTGGTGAGTTTTGATGGATGTTTTCACAGGAGTTGGGTGGCCGGGAAATGTTTATAATTGAAACGCTCTCACTTGTGATTGTTCTAGTGGAGGCACAGTCAACCAGTGCTGGCTGGACACTTGATGAATAGGCTAACAATTTATCATTTTTCATCTTTCTGATGATGTCATCCAGTGGCGTGAAAAACACAGAACACCAATTACATGCAGGGTGGAAGGTCATGTTTGGCACAACTGCCGTTTCCAATACCATACACATGTTTAACAGTAGCCGACTCCTGGCATACAGACATATCGCGAACTGACGAGTGTCCCTCTCATGAAATAGAAAACACTAAGCATGCTATTCAAATAACAGTGAACATGCAATAGAAATGTCTCGTACATTGCTGGTAACAAAAAGAATGAGGCAATTTAATTGTACAAGATTTCCTGGTTTCGCTAAATACTTCTCAAATTGATGAGCAACATTTGCACTTTATTTTTAAAGCATTTTTCTCAATTTGATTTTATGCTTTGTTCTTCTAAAGACTAAAGAGGATTGTATCAGCCACAATCAATACTAACAAATTTTACTTCCTACACAGTTACGTTGGGTTAGATAGACAATTGCTTCGGTAGAACATTTATACTTATATCAGATATATATACTTTAAAACTTGTCTTGAGCGACCATCCTTTTGACTATTAATTTCAGAAACCTGCCTTGAAAGAATGATGTAATAAAAATTGTCTTGAAAAAACAACTTTTTTTTTGCGTGGAGTAAGAAACCTGTCTTGTCTTACTACTGTGGTGAAACCGGTCATAAGTAATGACCCTTGTGGGTAAGGAACCTGCATTGTCTGACTACTGTAGTGAAACCTGTCATAAGTAATGACCCTTGTGGGTAGGGAAACTGCCTTGTCTGACTACTGTAGTGAAACCTGTCAGAAGTAATGACCCTTGTGGGTAAGGAACCTGCCTTGTCTGACTACTGTGGTGAAACCTGTAATAAGTAATGACCCTTGTGGGTAAGAAAACTGCCTTGTCTGACTACTGTAGTGAAACCTGTCAGAAGTAATGACCCTTGTGGGTAAGAAACCTGCCTTGTCTGACTACTGTGGTGAAACCTGTAATAAGTAATGACCCTTGTGGGTAAGAAAACTGCCTTGTCTGACTACTGTAGTGAAACCTGTCAGAAGTAATGACCCTTGTGGGTAAGGAACCTGCCTTTTCTGACTACTGTAGTAAACCCTGCCATAAGCAATTACCCTTGTGGGTAGGGAACCTGCCTTGTCTGACTACTGTGGTGAAACCTGTCATAAGTAAAGACCCTTGTGGGTAGGGAACCTGCCTTGTCTGACTACTGTGGTGAAACCTGTCAGAAGTAATGACCCTTGTGGGTAAGGAACCTGCCTTTTCTGACTACTGTAGTGAATCCTGTCATAAGTAATGACCCTTGTTGGTAAGGACCCTGCCTTTTCTGACTACTGTAGTGAACCCTGCCATAAGCAATTACCCTTGTGGGTAGGGAACCTGCCTTGTCTGACTACTGTGGTGAAACCTGTCAGAAGTAATGACCCTTGTGGGTAAGAAACCTGCCTTGTCTGACTACTGTGGTGAAACCTGTAATAAGTAATGACCCTTGTGGGTAAGAAAACTGCCTTGTCTGACTACTGTAGTGAAACCTGTCATAAGTAATGACCTTTGTCGGTAGGGAACCTGCCTTGTCTGACTACTGTGGTGAAACCTGTCAGAAGTAATGACCCTTGTGGGTAAGGAACCTGCCTTGTCTGACTACTGTAGTGAAACCTGTCATAAGTAATGACCTTTATGGGTAGGGAACCTGCTTTGTCTGACTCATGTAGTGAAACCGGTCATAAGTAATGACCCTTGTGGGTAGGGAACCTGCCTTGTCTGACTACTGTAGTGAAACCAGTCATAAGTAATGACCCTTGTTGGTAGGGAACCTGCCTTGTCTTACTACTGTAGTGAAACCTGTCATAAGTAATGACCCTTGTGGGTAAGGAACCTGCCTTGTCTGAGTACTGTGGTGAAACCTGTCATAAGTAATGACCTTTGTGGGTAGGGAACCTGCCTTGTCTGACTACTGTAGTGAAACCGGTCATAAGTAATGACCCTTGTGGGTAAGAAACCTGTCTTGTCCAACTACTGTAGTGAAACTGGTCATAAGTAATGACCCTTGTGGGTAAGAAACCTGTCTTGTCCGACTACTGTAGTGAAACCGGTCATAAGTAATGACCCTTGTGGGTAAGAAACCTTTCTTGTCCGACTACTGTATTGCCTGCTTTTAGAGATTACCCTTATATGGTAAATAAGTTAATAGGAGAGATTACGAAGCCTAGTCATATGAAGACAATTGGCTTTACCATACTGTCATCTGCCTTGTTATAAGAAAAAGTGGTCTTTTGACGAGGGTTGTTAATACTGTCTAGACATGTCACAGCATCAGTTGGAGCATCATTACATAGTTGAAGCTGCAGGAAATATTCACATTGAATTTTAATAAACCAAAAATACCAAAGCATTAGTGCTTATGATACTTTGACTATCCGCCAGGGAATAAGGAGCCTCAGGAAACTTAAGCCATGATACCAACAAATGGATGACCATTATATAGATCTGTTGTATGGCTTCAAAATCTTATCTGAAATATCATCCAGTCGGATATTTGAAATTTTTCTTGAGTGACGTGGTCAGCAGACTTGTTGCAATGGTAATTTGGTCCAAAGTGCATGTTAAGGATGAAAATCAATGTACAGATCCTATCGAAACAAGAATGAAAGTGAAAATGTATCATTTATATACTTCACAGAAATATAGTTAGTGAAACCAGTGCAATTTAAGTATATGCGGAGAATTTCAACATTGGGCAATTTGTTTTATAGACCAGAGGGGGAAACTTTCACAATAGGCAAAAACCTTACGAATAACAGAAGCCCTCTTTTTCTTTGCCCTGAAGTCCAAAAACTGCAACTCAACATTTGCTCTATGTGATGTTTTACTAGCCTGGTATGAAGCAATCCTAATGACCAATCAACAAGCTAGAAGTTATCAAAATTATCTCTAATCATCAAATGCAAAGAAAAGAATTAAAATCCAATCAATCCAAGTATAGCCATTAGGCTTGAGCAGATCTGACACCATGAAATGTATCACAAGGTCACTGAAATTCTACATCATCAAATGTATATACATCATCAGGTCAATGAAATTCTCTCCTGTATTACTGCATCACGAGATTCTGTCATTGATATTCAGAAGATTAGGATATCAAAAGAGCAGGCGATCACTTTCCAGCTAGGTTTCCCACTCAATCAAGGTGATCACCACTAAAAGTTGAACATATTATGCTAACAATGCACCTGAAAATGTTGAAGCTATTTTCTGCTTCAGCGCATTTTTCATACCTATCACATGAAATTGATCTATTACATTATTATATTATCATCATACTACATAACTACTTATTCAAATGTCAAGGTAATTTATTACACTTTCAAATCTGTCAAGCTTCCCACTGACTCCCATGATCTGCCCAAATCCTGGTCCTTAGAACCCTTGACATGTATAGAATGCTAACATGGATCACTAGTGACAATGATAAAACATCGTTAGTGCGGACATTGATTGTATCCACTGGTCATCTGTGTCCAGTAACATGGTCAATTGTGCACTGCAGTGGTCATTTGTCCAAAACTCTGCATGCAGTTTCTGTCAACCTGTGAAGGGGTTTTCTATAGCCCTATTCATACACACACACAACCAATGCCACAAGTATGAGTTCATTTCATTAGAATGAAACATTCATTATCACAAGCCTTTGTCCTCCGTCACACATGCTGTTGCTGCCAAGCTTGTTCCCTCCGATAGTGAGGGACTTCATTTCATTGGACAGAAAGGGAAACCCTAGTACTGGGCGGCACTGGGCAGCACTGGGATCATGACCCCCTGACCCTGTGACCCTGTCACTAAGATACAGAGGGGCTTTCCCATCTCGGGCTTCTATCACTTAAAACAATCAATCAGTCTTTATTGTAGTGACCAGTATTGACAATTGTAGTAAAAGATCTGCTGTCCATTATTGTCCAATAGAGTGATGGTCAGCATGCTGACCTGTGTCCACTACAAATGACAATAATACTGACCAATCAAGCTCACGTTCAATAGCAATTACAAATCAATCGAAAGTTTAACAGACTTATCAAACTGATCTTACGTTTTTTTGGGACCTGACAAATATGCTTTCTCTATTAAATTTTTGGCCGAGTAAACACTATGTGCCTATAGAACAAAATATGTTTTGGGGTTGTAGTTTTCGTAAATGTGTTTCTGCGCAGTCTTTTTTGCCAAAACACACGACCTGTCATTGCAATTTGCCGTTCTGATATATGCGTCATTTAAAACAACACAAAACATTTGGAAATTGTGTTAAAAATACCATTCCAATTTTTTGCATATTAGAAAACCATGGTAGTAGGATATTCTACATAATCTGGGCGAGTTCAGGCATTGGACAGGAAGGACAAGCTAGGCATTCCTATCACTTCTAGGCACATGTAAAACCATGAAATTCTCAAAGCAAGAAAATATTTGAAATGCTAAGGAACGTCCTGGCTCCCCCTTTTTTGCACATTATGAATTAGCTAACCATCTATACACCCATTTGGTTTGGAGGTTTGGAATGCATGTGAATACCAACATCAGGCATAAACCCAGACAGCACAGCAGCACGACACGCGAGCGATACTGCATGTGCATATTGCACAAGCGTCATGCACGAACTGATGCAACCAGACTAGAAACTGTCTCCAATCTGTCGACAAAACTTACATTCAGCATTCCTCCAAGTGATACGCCGACAGAAAGACAACCACGGTGATAGGAAAGATTAACGTGGTGATAAACAGTGTGACGATAGACAGATAACCATGACAACAAAACATGTTACCAATCTCTCACCTAACACATCTACAACAATACTTATAACTGGGGGGAAGTTTAATAGAACATTTCTTAACAATTAAAATATTAAACTTTATTAATTTTCCAACAAATATGAAACAAATTAAATTGACTTATAATATAATCACTCTTACTGGCCCAACAATAGCACGCAGGGAGTCTTAATGTGGGAGGAAACCGGAGACTCGCGGATCATATGATGTGTTATAAACTGCAGTGGGTGATTTATTAAATCTTGTGACATTTAATTATCAAAAAACAAAATGCTGACATGGTAAGTTGATAGGTTCGCAGGTGTAATTTTTTCGTACCTGCCAAAAATACATGCATACTCTGTCACATATTAAAGGTGTACTCATGGTTCTGTACGGTGTGATGTCCATTACAGCACAGGTGGGAGGATTTAATTATATCTAATGAGGAGGTACATACAGACCTACTATATATTACCAGTGATATGTCTGTATATATTACCATTTATATGTCCATATTGGCTATTAAGCCAACCTCATTTATTCACACTTCTACAGATGACGCAATTTCAATTTCATTTTTTTTAACGAATGCATAGCTTAAAATTTGTTACAGAATTTGTAGCCATCACAGGACAATTTAAATCTGGATTTCGATTTTTGATTGAGATTTGCCAGGAATTCTGTCTGTCACTGGTCTAATGACTTTACATCTGTTGATGACTTCGTGTCTTTGTCCTAACGTCCCCTCACCCAGCTCAGTAATCACACTGTTGCAGTGCTACACCAGACCAACTACATGTTCCACTGTCACTTTTGATTCCTGCTTTAAAACCCAAGGCCTATTAAATTGTAATGTTTCAAATAAATTGCATCATTTGTTTAAAAATGATGAGGACATGTTAACTGATAATTAAAATAGTTCACAAGAATAGACAGTTTGATTTCAGTGGAATTAAACAAGTTCCCTGTGATAATGATAAAGTCAGACCCTGTTGAAATCAGGATTATATACATTATATATAACTAATTCTAGGTCTACTCATACCTGACATTTATACAGTTTGTTCAAAATCTATGCTTGAGTAATGCCACAGACTTGGTAGACACATTTCTGTAAACAGTAACAATGACCTTGGTCTTGACATTTGAACCCTTATATACTAATAAACTCAATGGATTCTTGTATTTCACCTTCGTATGAAGTTTGATTCAAATCTGTTCAGAAATGAAGCCGACATTGACTCGGGACAGAAAACAACATGAAGGACATGGAATACATACATTACGCTCTGCCTCCCACACAAAATTCTGGTTTTGCCCAGTAGAGGATGCTAAATCATTTTACATCAGAAGTAAGGTAAACAGGATGTCAAGAGGGAGTACCCACGCTGGAATGGCCTAAGTCGACATGACGCATGAATTTGTGACAAATTTTAATTATGAATTCAAAATATTTAAGCCCCTCGAAATATGTTGTTTCCTTTCTGCTGTACGTATGTCTGTGGTATGCAATACGGACCTAGAATCACGATCCACCCACTTCAGACGGGCCAGCTAATTTTAATGTGGAAACAGAATTTCTTCAATTTGTTGTTGTTTTGACACTTCCTGGTAGCATTGGCAGTCTGTGGCTCACAGCCTTCGTTAATCCCGACAAACATTCCAATACTCTCCATTACAACGCAGTGGTAAGAAACAACGGAACAAGGAACTCTAAAATCTGACAAGGAACAAAGAAACCCTCCTTACACCATTATGTACACCGGTGAAGATATAAAAAAAGTTTTTTAGAATACACATATCATATTAAATTACAAAATTACAAAAAAAACTCAAATGCAATGAATCTTTTATCAGACATTAAATGGATATTTGTGGAACTTCCTTGTTTCATTTAAACACCTAGAGCCTTACAATCCCACCAACAATATCAGCAGTAGGGGAGTCGCGGCCCTTGTGACTCGGAGGCTCTCCCTAACTAGGAATGACGGCCAATTCATCATTGTTACAGCTCCTACATCCATAACCTTACACAAACATAATGACAAACTACCCAACTTCTCGTTCTGTTGACAACTCTCGATTTGTTTCAAGTGTAATCATTTTTTTAAGAAACATGCAATTTTATTTTCATTCTGTAAAACAAGTATCTGAAACATGCAAGTGTTTTTTTTCATTCTATAACACCAGAATTACATTTTTGTCAATTTTTCCATTCTTTAATGTTTTATTTTAACGTATAACCATGTGGTATGGTGAGTGAAATAAAAAAAAATATGCAGACATACTTGAATATATCTTTAGTCAATATTATCAACAATTTAACCAAATTCCATAGAAATGTTTTGAAAATCATTCACTTTCTGTTGTGGAAAAAAATTATTTGTAAATAAACTGCTATCACGCTTCTTGCAAAGTAAACCTAATCCCCTTCAGAACTACCATGATCAATGTGGAGATTGTTGATTTCTGTGTGAAAAGTTACAAGGTTAGCAACCCTGTCCTGGAGCATACAGACATGCTTGTTGTCTGGTACAGCTCCATGTGATACTGGGGTTATGGATGACCTCCAGCCCCAAGGCTGATAACCGCCCTTCCACACCCCATTAGGGCCTTATCACTGGCCCTGCAGCAGGGGAGGCCACCCAGTCATTAATTGAAGGGTAATCACATTAAGATAAGGATACTTAATGAGAACATTTGGTGGGAACCCAGGCACCAACAGTTTTACCATAATGTCTGGCTGTAGAGATGGAGGTGATGGGCAGGAATGGTGAAGTATTTCAAGGTGATCTACAAAACCTGTCCCTGTGTTTTCTGATAAGTTTAATACATATAGCGGCTCATGTCAATTTGTCTCGAGGTTATGAAGGTACAGGAGTAAATTGAACTCATTATAGAGTTGGACCAGAGGTGTTGAAATTCTAGATTTGAAATTCTAGATAGGAAATCACAGCCACTTTAAATCTTCAAACGTTCTGTGATGTACATTTAACCTATCGGCACTTGCTATGAGATGGAGTGATGATAGGTCCATTATGAGTGAAGATTTCTGCCCTGATGTTTACAAGGCCAGCCCTGTGTTGGCATAACTTGGACAGAGGTCAGAGCTTACAATATTTCTCCCTCTAGGTCTAAATCAGTGAAAACACTTCATGTAAAGGAAGTGCTATGATAACCCTGAAGATTGACATGCCCAGACGGAAGCGGCTTTATCAGGTAGCATCCTACTTCATACTTCCTCACCTTGCCTGGTGATAGACAGACTGTTTACAAAACACTGAAGATGTTTACCAAGGGAGAAAACTCTATTGCAATTAAAACAGGTATCTATGGCAATGTCATACAAACAAACTCGAGCCAAGCACACATAGTATGTATATGTGGTGAAAAGCAAATCGAAGAACTTGATGAATCTCTGACAGCTAAGAAATGGAGCAACAGCAGGGGGGAAAGTGCACGGACTGAAATCAGTAGTTGTACCTGTGGCAGAGACCCTATGGAAGACATCTGGGAGTTGTGAGATCCCATATACATGTACATGACTATCCTATACTTTCATTGTTACTATACCAGGGATGGTAGTCCTGTACAGGGTAATGTTGTATCGAAGCTTTATAAGTTAAACAAAAATAAAACCCAATTTTTGAAGAAGATTTTTTTTTAGGAAACTTTAAGTGGAAATCATGATTATGTAGAACACCAAGACCTACACATTTTGTAATGTAATAATATTGAAAATATGATTGATTCAAGTTTACCTTAACATATACCAATCATCTCGGGCTAATGAAATTTCTACCGATACACCTGAAGAGAGTCTGATCTCACACCTAAGGGGAGCCTGATCTCACACTAAGGGGGGAGTCTGATCTCACACCTAAGGGGGGGAGTCTGATCTCACACCTAAGGGGAGCCTGATCTCACACCTAAGGGGAGTCTGATCTCACACCTAATGGGGGGAGTCTGATCTCACACCTAAGGGGAGTCTGATCTCACACCTAAGGGGAGTCTGATATCAGACTGTAAAACAGTTTCATTGCTCTCTCACGATTGGCAGAACTTCTCCGGTATTTTTATCAGTCTTTTAAGTGATACTGTATCAATATTCTGCGATAATTTTACTTCAGTTTTGAACATGATCGTAAACTTTCCACACTAACAGACTTGTTATAGGTTGATAAGGAATGATGACCATCGTTGGTAGTATAAACAATAACTTCTCCAAACTAGCTGTGATAATACGGCACAGAATAGTGATGGTGTCCAATATCAAGCTTCTGTAATAAAAGTTTATGTCTAAGTCATCTGTAGTATAATAACTTTAATCAACTTTGTTTAGAAGGAAAGAAAATTTGATAAGATTTGGTCTACAATTTAAATTATAAAGTTGAATATGTCAGATATATAAACTACCATTACAGTAAATACCACAATGTAAGAAATTTGTTGTTTCCATTGTTTGGAACATCTTTTGAATTCACGGGCAATTTTAGATACATTCTGAAGGAAAAAACAGAAAATGCGTTAAGTAAAACTAGTGTACATCTCTCGGGCTTACCCATCCTAACTGCTACGTGTTTGTGTTCACCTGGCACTACTTAAGCTATTTTGTGGTTTTTATCTTGACTGAAATCTTAATAGAACTTTCAAATAAAATGTTGTGGTATGTAAATCAAGTTTATCACATGTTAAGTATTTTACTATTAGAATAGCTAGCACTGTATAGGGCCATGATATTGATGTCACCAGTGCCCCTGAGATCTTGATCCGTTGGGGACCTCACATTCGGGGAGTCAGTCGGAGAAGCCTAGCGACCTCGGAATCAGAGAAACCTAAGGACCTAACAGTTAAAACATTCCTA
The DNA here is from genome assembly GCF_002113885.1 of Mizuhopecten yessoensis. Classification (NCBI taxonomy): domain Eukaryota; kingdom Metazoa; phylum Mollusca; class Bivalvia; order Pectinida; family Pectinidae; genus Mizuhopecten; species Mizuhopecten yessoensis. Next base: position 484,739 of record NW_018404790.1, on the reverse strand, counting down.
AAAGTAATTTGTTTTTTGTTATTGGCTAAATTTGTACTTGGTCAAATCCATCTTGACCAACAACAGGGTGTTTAATAGGTTTACATTCCAATACCCAGAATTACAGGAATATGTACCCGTAACTAAAAAACTTACATTACAATTAAGTACATCTAATTATAATTTCTGGGTTGTTTTTTTTGTTTACGAGCTGAGACTGCAGCTGAAAAACTCCTGGTAGGCCCCCAGTAGACCTCACAGACAGATTACACTTTGACTGCACGGTCCATTGGCAGCAATGCTGGAGCTGTCCAGGCCTATTATACCAGACCCAGGAAGCCTGTCGTTCCACAGGTGCTGTATTGTCCATCCATCGCCAACTACCAAATTAATGCCCAATTATACACATGGACAACTTATCAAAACTGCAAAGCATTTTTCACACTATGGTCATTACTATGTATTTTCTAACCTGTTACCCCTGAACATGCCTGATGGACCCTGTTTTCAAATGAAAGCAGGCCATTCCAAACAATGAAATGGGTAGAATGGTTTGAGGAGTGGATCAGCTGTTACCCTACATTCATTCCTGTATTATCGTACAAGTAGAGGAGTTTCTACAGTAATGTCTTGGCATACATTTCCTAATTGCTACCAGTATGTGTTATGACATTTACGTTAGCCCCAGCAACACATTTTTTTATCACATAATGGTTTCATGTATGTTACGGGAGTTCAGCACCACTGATAAGAAAACCATCAAAATTTCACTGTTAACAAGTTAATCTGAAACTTGTGAAAGCGTTATCAGTTGTATGCATCGGTAAACTACAGATTTAAATCATTTTTTTTTTCAAAATTGTTACATTTCAAATTCAAAATTTTAAGCAATGCAATTTCACAAAATAATCAAGACCACACATAATAATCTCAGATATGTTTTCTATTGTAGTTTCGGTACGTGAATTATCCATATCTTACATCTTGATATACTAAATACAGTGTTAGAGAAGTACAGTCACTGCCAACATCAGATTGACAGAAATGATAAATTTTTAGAGTTTAAAGGACTCGGAATCTCATGTCTGTTTCATTAACATGCTTACAATCTCTGACATAACGGCAGGTCCATACAAAACCTTGTCAGCGTTTTGAGGTATCCGTATCTTATCAAGAGATAGGTCACCTAAACATTTATGTTTCCAATTCATCCATGATATTTCTTCAATGGAATGCCATTCATTTTTTTGCATGTGTAATAAAAATCTCCATCTGGAAAGCGTTTCATTCCACTACACCAATCATGAAGGAAACCTTTCGATTCCGAGGTAAAAAAGAGATCAAGACAGCTTTTATCTTGTGAATAAATATAATCTCTTCACTTGTTTGATGTGTCTTCTCTGCCTCGCATCAGATCCTCTATCCTTATCGGCTAATTTAGCCTGGCTATCTCCCACCCCATCTACACCATCCATCCTGATTCTGGGGAGATGAAAGGTGGTGGCGAGGAACCAGCCACTCTAACACCAGACCTTACACCCGGTAACTACACACCTGCATGCTGTAGTTTTCTGCTGTCACTTTTGATTCAGGAAATGTCTTGACCTTCTAGAAGTGATCGTATCCTCCTTTCTTTTCTGTAACTTCTATATGTCATCATGTTGCTTTCCTTTCTCTTTTTTTCTGATGTCAATTCACTCAAGAGATACATGATGACATCTTTACATTTCACCACGTAGGACTACAGAGTGTAATTTGATGACAATCCTATTTAATTTGAATATGTTGAGGAGAAGTTAACAAAATAATGGACAGCAACTGCTAAACAATTGACAACTTCAAGTGAACATTCTACTTCATTGTACATTCTGCTATTCAATGAGAATAAAAGATAACGTCACAACAGTGTTTTAAGTGTACAGACTACAAAGGAATCTCAGTTATACTGCTGTGGTATTGCAGTAACAGATATGTACAAAACTGTATTTCCACGTTGATGATATAAGATCTAGATAAAGATGCAAAAACAACTTTCACCAATTATCGACAACTTATTTATTTATCTGTGTCTTCCCGAAGTATGGGTCAGACACACCCTGGAGTAATGGCACACAAGGGCCATCCTACAGCGGTGCCACGCAACAACGCACTAATTGTCAGGTGATGGCCCTCTTGAACTTTCACACATTAGACATGCTTGTATTATTACGTGACATCTTCTGACCTACATCCTGGTCACTGTAATGCTTGCTTGAAGTACCTTTAATTATATCAATTCAGTCAAGCTTTGAACATTGAGTCCCCATTTGTTTCAATCTCTGATGACATCAATATTGTTAGACTTTGACCATGGACACCCTGTTAGTTTGCCAATAAAATGTGTATCATAACAACGTAAAAAATATCATCAGCCCATCTGTTGCCTGTTGCACATTCCAAACGTTTAAATAAGAGTTTTAATGATCCCGATACAAATCACTCCTTTTGGCAAGGATCGTGGTAGTCAGGCAAATGAGACACGTCAGGTAACTGCCTTTCTCGTCCTCGTCAGTGCCGACACTATTGAACAAGATTTTTTCCCCATCTCATACATTTCTCTTGAAAAATTCATGATGCTGTTTTGCCTGCACACGAACAATGTGATTATCGCTGTACAAAAACAAGCTATTGCACAAAGCTGATTCCAGTGAACGAGTAACTGGAAACCTTCTGCTTGCGTTTCTAAAACTGTACTGTAATACCTAGGCAAGAATGGGGGGGAAAAACACTAATTCCATTTTATTTTTATTCGTTCAAATTTTTTTTATCAACTTTTAATTCTGTAACGGCAAGATAGCTGATGATTGTTAGTATAGGAAAGTTGGTAAGATATATATCTCTGTCTGGCCGATCTCTTTACTCTTCTGACTTCTAAAGCGGCAAACCATCAAACAAAATTAATGTCAAAGGAACTACATCAACACAACCAAATGATATAAAAATGTCCCTCATACAAATCTGTTCTGTTTGGTGATTCGTTTTACTGCCCTGATAACAACCTAGTTTTTGTCACCTAGCTCTTTTGTTTTTGTTTTCATATTTTTTATTTTAATGCTGATTGTGTTAAGTTTTTAATTAAAACAGTAATTGAGGACTTGTTGCCAATAACGAATGTGCAAAAGTACTCGTCACACGTCATTTCTGTGGAAGTAACCTTGTTTATTTCTCTGTAGCAAGTGCTTGTTTACGGCCTGAAAAACGAGGGACTTTCACGTCAGCCCAATTATAAACAAATTGTTGGATCTTTTCTTGAGAATCCTTTTTAACAACCTCAGTTTTACTTTGAAGAATTAGAGTGACAAAATTCAAACTATTTTCAAAGAATTTTGGAGCCAACAATAACTGACGTAATTAGTTATTTCCTGGTGTTTTTTGTGTTCAATTTTAACATTAAATACATCCCTTTTATTTTTATCTGAATATAATTATGTTTAATATATCAAAAACTATGCACAATTCTAACCTAGGACATTGTATTAACCTGATGCTACTGAAGAATGCATTTACAAGTAATAAAGTATAAAACTACAGAATTAAAAAAAAAAAAATGGACAGAAATTGTACAACTTTTGTGTAGCTATGTGTCTGAAGACGAAGATGAATGGTGTCAGGAATGATAAAAGACACGATACCATTAGAGGACTATGGGAATCAGCTAATTCCCCGACCAGAGTAGGATAACATCTATTTCTGTACAATACACTGTATCTATGGAAATCCCATTGCCAAAGGCCAAATAGATAAATGTCCAAACACAGACTTGATACAAATACAGCTCAACAATAATAGAAATGACAAGATGAAATATGTGCCGGTGATCCAATATCGCAGACTTCAAAAATACAAGGAACTGATGTATATCTTATCTGGCCAGTCTTCCTGTAATTGGACGCAGCTGGTCATCTTGGCCCTAATCAGAGGACGTGTCAGGTGGACAGTCGCTCACCAATTTCTGATCAATTCATGCCAACAAGGCATCCCAATTAATGGGAAGTGCGGCAGAAAACAGATCCCTCGGCTATCCCAGATAAGTTGATACAGCAGTAAATGAAAACACAAGCTTAGTGCATCATACCAATTATATTAGGAGGGGGAGCAATATGTTCACTAGTTCAGAGTCTGGGGGAATCAAATGGTCCCTCGGTCAGTGCTGACCATACGAATAAAGTGCACACAATAGAAAACACATCGCAAACACATCAAGCCAATTAGATTTAGAAAGATTAACCTTATTTAAATACTGATGGATTGTCTCCGTTATCGGCGATCAGCACAGAGCTTCGCATCTAAAATCTATACTACAGGGAGCATAGCCTAATTCTCTATGTAGGTTGGGGGAGCATAGCCTAATTCTCTATGTAGGTTGGGGAGTATTTACTAACACAAATCCCACAGCTAACAAACACCCATGGTTTCCTCCAATGTCAACTTTTTATGATTTATATCAGGACATGTTTTTTGGTGCACAGTTGATACACAATAAGGCAATATGGAAAGTGATTTACCATTCAGTTTACATAGTGGAACTTAGTTCCATTATCATAAACTTGGGCTTCCCCAGCATTTGTCTTGAAAATTGCGTTTTCTTTTTAATTTCTTTACAATTTATATGTATATTAACTGAATCCCATTTTAATAGTTAAACTGAGAGGGATATGAAGTCAATAAATTTTCTATTTTCCATTGTAAATTGAAATAACAAGTGCAATTTTCATTAGTTAAGTAACACATACTTATTAGGTTTTTGACCAATGAAAATATTGATAACAACAATTTTAACCAATAAAAATTCTGATTATATAACAAAAGGAAGACTGATAATGTTGGTGTTCAGATTAAGTTAAAATGGGGCCAAATTTTATCTTCTCTATATCTCGAACTCCCCTTTAGCTCATTCACCCTTGAAATGTCATAATGACCTATTCCAAACTTTGAATTGGAAGAGTTCAAAAGTGTCTTCAGGGGTTAATATGTTAATATCTCATTCAGATGTAACAAAGTCTGACTATTTACTGTAAATGACACATAACAAGGACTTTTTTTAAACAAATACCTTTAAGAATCAATCGCCCAAAATCAACAAAAGCTTGTAAAATTGCTTTATGAGTGTCTGACATTTATGATCGCTTGTACATTGTGTACCAAACAACACTTAAGCATTGTAATAGAGACAGGTGGAGTTGTCTAACCTGCCACTACCTAATTAACACAGTTACCTTACCAATGGGCTACATAAACCTATACTGTATCCCCTCCTCCAACTTGTCAAAACAGAAACTCAACTCTTCCCCAGACACTTTCTCCATGTCCATCAATTCACTATCTCAAGTAGACCATTGATTGGGTGCCAGGTGGTTTTCATTTTCAATCACTTAGATAAGATGGGGGTCCAGTTTTGACAAGATACTTAAAATTCACAGTATTGCTGTATGGATATATCATCTGTCAATAAATTGATCATCAACCTGCTATACACTATAACCATACAGCTCTACCTTCAGATACACTCTCACACATTAATCATACCGTATCATTTTAATTGGTGAATCCCCTACAATAAAAGTGTGAAATCTTTAGTAGGGTGGAGATACAGGAGAATATTATATTTATTGAGTGATAACATGGGGAGATTTTTATATCCTATCTAAAGATCCCTGCCCCACTGAAGAACTTCACTGTAGATTTGTCAGACATACAATAACCTTCCCTTACTTTCGTTTTACATATAACTAACACACCTAGCCCAGGGTATTAAATGTACCATGAATCATGTAGCTCATACAGGTTTAAGTGACAGTATAATGACCAGAGGTCCAGGGTACGAATCCTGGTCTGGCTATGCAACGTTACATTTTTACATTTAGAACACAGTTGTAGATTCTTCGATATTTTTTTGATATTTTCATTAAAAGTAGCATAGAATGTTTATTTGACCAGAAATGATTGAGATATCAAACCTGTAGTCAAGCCAGAATAAAGTTTCTAATGTGAAGTTTCAGTTTTAGGTAATGTGAAGTTTCAGTTTTAGGTAATGTGAAGTTTCAGTTTAAGGTAACGTGAAGTTTCAGTTTTAGGTAATGGTTTTATGCAGTGTGAAGTTTCAGTGTTAGGTAATGTGAAGTTTGAGTTTTAGGTAATGTGAATTTTCAGTTTTAGGTAATTTGAAGTTTCAGTTTTAGGGAATGTGAAGTTTCAGGTAATGTGAAGTTTCAGGAAATGTTAAGTTTCAGTTTTAGGTAACGTGAAGTTACAGTTTTAGGTAATGTGGAGTTTCAGGAAATGTGAAGTTTCAGTTTTAGGTAACGCGAAGTTTCAGTTTAAGGTAATGTGAAGTTTCAGTTTTAAGTAATGCGAAGTTTCAGTTTAATGTAACGTGAAGTTTCAGATTTAGGTAATGTGAAGTTTCAGGAAATGGGAAGTTTCAGTTTTAGGGAATGTGATGTTTCAGTTTTAGGTAATTTGAAGTTTCAGTTTTAGGGAATGTGATGTTTCAGTTTTAGGTAATGCGCAGTTTCAGTTTAAGGTAATGTGAAGTTTCAGGAAATGTGAAGGTTCAGTTTTAGGTAACGTGAAGTTTCAGTTTTTGGTAATGTGAAGTTTCAGTTTTAAGTAATGCGAAGTTTCAGTTTAATGTAACGTGAAGTTTCAGTTTTTGGTAATGTGAAGTTTCAGGAAATGTGAAGTTTCAGTTTTAGGTAATGTGAAGTTTCAGTTTTAGGTAGCGGTACAGGGATCCCTAATTACCATCACTACAACATTGGGAATTTCTTTTCAATATAAAGTCAGGTGACATTTATGATTATAATCTTTGAGTGTGAAATTACTGATATGTAATGCCACGATAACAATAGGTCTTGGGACCAGATTTTATCATCTACATGTGACTTGTAAGATAAAACCATGTGTCAGAATGATGTTTGACAAAAAAAAAAGAGATATGTTCAATTGCCTCTCAAACTGAAGAAAGTAGATGTAAATTGGGAACACTACACTTTTGCACGGGCTAAGTAGTCTGGCTTGCGACACTTACAACCTTAACAAAAACACAGCCACTTGAACACTTGATACCTAAAGCATTACTTCCTGAACACTTCTGATGTAAATTCTTTTAAAACTTGTGATAAATGGCAGCTACAAAATGTAATCTTCAAAGGTGACCACACTAGCAATTATTCTGTGAAAAAAAAAATCCTTTACAAAATTTTCAAGAAATTAAAGAACAAGACATGTAGATTCTATTGTAGTCTTGGCATTTACACATATTAGGACACAGGAGGGGAGGGGAGGGGGGCGAATACTCTGGACACGGGACACTGCAGTGGCGACAATCAGTATGATCCTGGCCAGTTCCGGGTGGGCAGAGCCGAATAACACCCGAGACAGTTTCAACCCATCAAGGAGGAGTTGTTTTTTCTAGTTTTGTTACAACTAGTCTTTTTTGTTTTTGTTCGTCGTAGTATAGAACAATAGTTTGTGACAACGACTCCAATATCGGATCACAATCGCCTCAGAAATGCTCCGTTAAACAAAATGGAGGCCATAACTCTTTTGAATCTGTGCGACAACTGACTTAGTTGAATTGTCAATGGCTAAATAGAGAATGGATATTGGATACTGAGGAACTACCATGTGCTCACACCTCAATGTTAGTAAGGTAATAAATACCCCTCTCACCAACAATGCAAAAAACCTCTCAAACGCTATTGAGATATTACAACTAGCAGTCTGATGCCTCTTCATACCTAAACCTATATAGATCACAGCTAGCCCTGTGTAGACCTAACCTAACTTGGTTCAGATATTGTTCAACAGAGGTATTTAATGTGATCCCCTCAAAGAGGAAAACTGAGAAAAAGTCAGAAATATGCCACCCCTGACACTGGGTTGGCTGTCAAATGTGGAACAAACACATTATTTAGGAGACATCTTTATCCAGGAGAAGTCTGCCTCTATAAATCATCGTTCATTTTTCTATATATCAGCTCAGTTTATGTATCAATTATGGACTTTTGTTGAGGTGAATGTGTGGTTATAGGAACCTGAGAAAGCAATATTGACCATGACGACTTTTTCGGGTCCATAGAATCACATAATCACCAAAATAAAAGTCCTTAATTGTTATGCAAGATGAAAAAGTTTTCATCATTAAACAAGACGGAATATATGAAAATTGTTCGGAAGCACGTTCTGCATTTGGCAGAGAAATTGTGATGTTACAATTGAAATATCGTCATAAAATGTATAATTGCTTTATTGTTTCTAGAAATAGTAACACCGAGTCATTATCACAAATCACCAATCTCCATGTGATTATCATCCAACCAATGAGGCTGTAGGAAACAAGTGTGTCATCTAATATTTCTCTGTACACAAACTGTTTAATTCTCTATAACCGTCTATATACTGATGTATTAGCCACCCTGGTAACGTTTCATCATTCTTTAGAACATATTTCAATACTACGAAGAATCTAATGAATGTGATATTCATGTGATGCTATCAATATGTTAATGCCCATTTACCCCTGGCCTTAGCCTATTATATATTTTCAAAACTGGTCACAACATTTTGAGTAGGTTTTATGTATAACATAAATATTCATATCGCTCATTTACATACAGATATAATAAGGATACTCATCATGACTAAAGGTCTCTCTAATAAAAACCAAAACATGACACATCAAACAAATTTTCTCGTTCCAAAGTCATAGTATTTGCAAAGGGTGATCCGTTTTATATAGCACTAACTTATTTTGAAAGAGACACAGCAAAATTAATGTTGATCTAAATTTTTTATCATTTATTTAAATTGAAAACAAGTCTGTCTGTCATTCAATAGAAACCGTTGAGGAGTCAGGACAATAGTGTTGTAAACATACCTAAATATCAAACTGGACTGGCCAAGGACAGAAACTAAGACGGTCTACTGTAGAAATGGAGGGAAGGCAGGGTATATAACTAGTGATCAAAGGTGGCCATCAATAATGTGTGATGAGCATTAATACTTTAAGGGGAGTGTCTCTAGTTACCACAATTAGATCTCTGATGGTTTTAGCTTTGGCCAGATGGGTTGGGTGGCCGGAACAGCTACCTCTCCTGTAAACTTAATCTTAGAGTAGCATTATCTACACCTCTGAGTGAACAACACAACCTTTTTTTCTCTTTACTCCTAACAATCTATTTGTCCATTGCCCGCCTAAGTAAACAACACCGGTTCTCGTATTGACACAAGCGATGTGATTGGTTTAACAGGAAGGAGTTGTTTTTTTCTGTGAAATCGGCATCCCTCAAAGGTTGTGTATAGACAGAGCATTACAGGGAGTACTGAACACAAGGGTGCCATTAATACTACACAAGTGCTCTATCATATACCCACTAATAAAACCTGACTTGACTGTAATCCTCCTCTATCGGACCCGAGGCCACCAATACCTCCGACTGGTCAGCTTACAGCCACCAACGAGCCGGCAATACACCCATCGTGTGACAATTCAAACACAAAGTAAACACACACACATGTCAATAGCAGTGATTCCAACAGAAAAATAAACAATGAAATATGTGCGTTGAAAAGAATTCAATTTTTATCCGTTTTTCTATAATCAATGTAAAGCTGACAGATTTTTAACCAATCAGAAACAAGCATTAGATGAACTGGGTGACATCACACTAAACAAACATGGCCACCATTGATGACTACAAGTCTTCTCCTTTGACATAGCTTTCTTGTTAACTTTGGTTTGTGTTTTTAATGTTAATATTGACAGTATGTCACCGAGAGTGATCTCCTCCATAACTACCTTGAATTGCCTACTGCGGACCAAACCACCAACGGCTCTTTACTAATTCTGTGTGCGTTCAAATTCAAATCACATAACTTCCCATACTTTCTGTTTAGATGTTTCACAGCCTGGGTCTAATAACGAACTCTACTTTTCTCAGCTTTTCTTGGGGAGGTTTTCATTGCTCGAGGTTAAAAAGAGTATGGGAACATTTGAAAAGTTAATAGCTTTACAGAGTGTTGGCTGAAGACTTTATTATGTAAAAACATACATAGCCGAAGTGTATCACATATTTCATGATCTCATTTTCAATGATATCTTTAACGAGCAATAACTATGGAGTCACAAGTTATCGCGACAGATGGGGATGTAAAAATTGTAGACCAGCAATTCTAGAAGTTCCCAGATTTCATGCCGGTCTATATAATGATTCTGCCTGATTTGATTTTATCACTGACATGAATTCTTTCCTAATAAATCCCTGAGAAGCACAGACTCGGAGGTGGGATAAAACCACGGCAACTGGCTTGAGTCTGGCCGGATAAAACGGAACAAAACAAAGCCAGTCCAATGAAAAATAGTCTTCAATAGAGAAATTGACATCAATAAAAATATTTGGGCTACAGAATTATTGTTATTATTGAGACCAATCAAGACAAAAGCTATAGGGTCCCCCAAGAGGAGGAGGACAGACAGAGGTAAGTGTCATCTGGGGAATATCCGGATTCCCTTATACCGCTGATATTTCATCTTTTGAAAGAATTCAGTGTCATTTCCATTTCATTTGGCTAATGGGGATGTGACAGTCGTCTGCCTGCTGCTTTTTATAATGAAAAGCTATGTAAATCTTAGGGGAAGATAAATATATAATATCTAAAAGGTGGCTATACCAACCTACAGCATTCCATGTCAGACTACATATTGTCATAATAGCTTTTAAGAAACTTTCTGGGGTTTTTTTTTTATCCTACAGGAAGACTTAAATGCTAGTTTTGATCCGAGGACGAATTTTCCTTGAATCTCTGCGATAGGCTAAGATTGGTGGAAAGTTTGGCTTTTCGATACCAATGTAAAATCCACGTATCTTACAGGACGGTGAACCACATCACAGATATACCCCGACAGTATATTGGCAGGGCACAGGGGCTCTTGCAGTAAATAAATAGAGTGTAATTTGCCATGAAATTGATTACATGGCTTAGCTGTGTCTGTGTCACCAGCCCTATGTAGCTTCCTGCTTGCTTGCATCCTGAGACAGAGACCACCATCACTGTCTACATCAGATGCTGCAGCCCTGCAGTACGGACCGCAATGTTTGTCTTATCCTAAAAGGAACTTAAGTAAAAACGGATGTCAGACTTTCTCACTGACACAATACACATACAGTTTATTTTTTTCTCAGAAGTATCCTTTTTCATAAGTCCCTTTTATCTAAGCTTATATTGACACAATATTATTCTGCCAAAAAAGGCAAATAGAGAAAAGGAAATCTCAATACCTCCGGAATGTATTTAGTTTTATATTTTGAATTAATCCTGAATTTCTTCGCAATTCACATTTATTAGCGAAAATACAATGAATACTGAATGAGAGAAATTCACAGACTTTTTTTCAAAGGGAAAAGAATGTTTGGTATTCACAGGCAAGAGAATATAACTTGTACCTTCTCTGACATTTATCAAAAGCTAACAGGGCTTCGGGCAATGAGATCAGCTAGCACTTAAGGGGAACCATAACCATGTACAGTGGGATCGAAGGTGGCACGATTTAGTCCGTACATAAAAATAGCCACATGCATGTCCACGTTTCCCGTGTTCATCTAGATCAATCCACAGTGTTACACTCCTCACTCACCCTAACCCATCAATACTCCAGGACATCTCAAACATCCGGTTTCGTAAAACTGCAGTGCATGTGGTCAGAAAATAGAACCGCTAGCACTTTACAGCCTAAAGGATTCAAATACCACAAAATACCAAACAGAAAGAAATTGGTTAAAAATCAAAAAACAAAAAAATATTGGAATTTTAATTTCCGGACTTTCATGATGATAAAATGACTCCAGAATCTCATTTTATGTCGAGACAGTGTGACTAAACAAATTGAAAATAATCTTGTAATCTTTCTGTTTGCAATTTGATGCTTGCTATCAAACGGAGGGATAAACAGCCTCTCCAACATTTATTTTAATCCCCAAGAAAAAAAAGGCACTCTTTTATTCGTTCTGAGAACTGGAAATGAAATGCACCTCTAGGGTCAATTTGGTTGACTGCGACTCTTAATTCAATTAGGGAAGTATCAACAGGGATTGGTTCATTGTGCAGATGTCAGGCTGTCTTTATGTTCACCAATTACAGAAGGCAAAATGATTTTATTAATTATATTTTATTGCAGCAAATTTGTCTTCCATGAGTGTCCCTTTATGAATCCGTCCATCTTTACAAAGTGACACCGTCTTCATCAGTGAATGCTTATTAATGGCACACAGATCCCTAACGAAGATGACCTCACGTGATTTTAGCAACAAGGTGGCCCAGAATGATTACAGAAGCTGTCCTTTGGGATGAGGACGATACACATGGGCTACAAAGCCCTCCCTTTATTGTCCCTTTATAGGCATGAGTTAGGCGAAACTTTGCTGCCGAATTAGAAATTAAGGCCATGTTTTCGCCATCACAACATGACATGATCAAGACCATAAAATACATCTGTCCCCTCGATGCTGAGGTGGTCAACCTCAACTGCCAGTCGAATCCCTTAAATCCCAAACATACATTACCAATTTTGCATAATTTGTTTTTTATTCTAATTCCTTGAATCATAAAAGTTCAAGACAATCACAAATAATACCATACCCTTTTTACTGAATGCCTGACTACCGTTAAAGAAATGATACAATTTTAAATTATTAAATTCACAAAAAAATTATGATTTTTTTTTTTATTAGACAATGGTCAAATTTCTAAGTGATGGGTATTGCTTGATATCTTACAAAACACAAATAAGGGACAGATATGTGATAATTGTAGCTAACAGAAAACTGCCAGGTTGCAGGCAAGTCTTCCGACATAATTATGCGGAACGTTTTATGACAAAGAGATATAGACAGAGCTACAATTCTGCACTCGCCTGGCATGGGCGAGTCTCCGGGAATGTGAGATTATTAATATTCTACAGTGAATTCACAGTTATGAATATTTTGTGGAAAAAGTTGTTTATGTAGGTACGGCGGTAATGTAATGTGTCGCTGGAGGACTGCAGCAGACAACGCATGTTCCGATGTATTTGTTCCTATCATGCTACAGACAGCTTTGTCTTCTCTCTCCGTCAAATAAATCACTTTCTATTATATCTACTGTCAATACCACAAAGCCATGACCAGCCCAAAATTATTACCATTGAAATCGATCGGAAAACACCAAAAGCCGGACTTGGTCATTATTTTAGATGACTGATCACAACAATGACCACCCGGTGGGTCTAGGATTTATGTACAGGTATCGATCGACCGACAGAAATGGCTAAAATCATCACAGATAATTACAATTGCATTTGGTCAGTGCGATTCAGAAGCGGAATTACTAGGTTTATCCTCTCTAAGTGGCCCAGAGCATCAAAATCAGACATCATTAATCCATTGTCCTATTATAATGATTTGGTTTGATGCTCTCGGTAAACAATTGCATGAAGCAGTCAATCTAGTGAGGTGCAAGAAAGAATTAGGTTCCAATAATAGATATTGATTGACGGCTCGGTGTTATCCTTCCACCATAGACTTCCTGCCAACAAGTGTGCAGGGACTGTCCAAAGGTCAAGGTGGTGTTCTTTCCTCAAACAGACGAGGAGCCAGGACACCGGAAACTGTCTCGGGGATATTGTGTGTCCGTAACAGTGTTCTTTACCACACTGTATATCATAATTAAAAATTATGCTAAAAAGCTCACCAAAAGTTATGAAATAAGTCCTATTACAACATGTTGATTCTTTAACACTATTGAAAAGCAATTAGGTAATTGAATATGTTAGGGTGGTTACAAAATTTCATTGGTTATGAGAGAGTTTAAATTCCCAGGAGCCTCGATGCCTACATAGCAGCTGTAAATAAACTGACATGAAAGTCAAACTTTTTCTAGCCGATACATGAAATGCACATGTCATTCATCAGCGGATAGATCCACCACATCAATAATATGTAATTTTCAATACAGAGATATAAACTGATATACGAGAAAAACAACGAAATGAAATCAAATGTTTATGGGCTTCTCCTAACATGCTACGGGCTCATCCAATTAGTCCTCAAACCTCGGTGAACATTTGATTTCCGTACGGAGATCTGTATGTTATAGCCGGAGGGGCCGTAAATTGACGGTATTTGTGGTATCCATGTTCGTGGTAGAGATGGCAGTCTGATGGGGAAGGTAACCAGAGGATAGGAACACTTATCACAGCAATCCTTAAAACAGTTTCCTAAAGGCCAGAAAACCCTCTGGATCTGCCAGTGAAAAAAAGGTTTTTACATAATGTCTAATACAGTACCAGAACCTCACCTCATAAACCTCGCTCAGATTGGATCCAGGACAGCCCACATTTCCTGAGATGGACACTGGGATATACACGTCAATGCATTGATGCATCAAACACTCAATACTACAAGACATTTACAATGTGATTCCTGCTTTTGCTCTCAACTGCATTTAGACCATCTTTGTAAATTGAGTATATCCATTAAATAAGACATGAGCCAATCTTTTCATCAACCTTCAATACATACACACAAAAGGATAACTTTGGACATTAGAAGATAAGAACTGTTTTATCTATAGATACCTAAGTAAACCATGATTTCCCCGGACAGGTACATAAATCCATGTGGTCTTTCGAGATAAGCTTACAAGCATGTCATTTAACCATGGTCTCCGTAGACAGGTTTGCAGGTTTATCATTACACTTGATGTCACTGGACAGGTTCATAGGTATATTATTACATGTGGTCTCACTAGACAGGTTTATATATATATTATTATTCATGGTCTCACTAGACAGGTTTATAGGTATATTATTACATGTGGTCTCACTAGACAGGTTTATAGGTATATTATTACATGTGGTCACACTAGACAGGTTCATATGTATATTATTACATGTGGTCTCACTACACAGGTTTACAGGTATATTATTACATGTGGTCTCACTAGACAGGTTTAAAGGTTTATTATTACATGTGGTCTTACTAGACAGGTTTATATGTATATTATTACATGTGGTCTCACTAGACAGGTTTATAGGTATATTATTACATGTGGTCTCACTAGACAGGTTTACAGGTATATTATTACATGTGGTCTCACTAGACAGGTTTAAAGGTACATTATTACATGTGGTCTCACTAGACAGGTTTAAAGGTACATTATTACATGTGGTCTCACTAGACAGGTTTATAGGTATATTATTACATGTGGTCTCACTAGACAGGTTTATAGGTATATTATTACATGTGGTCTCACTAGACAGGTTTATAGGTATATTATTACATGTGGTCTCACTAGACAGGTTTATAGGTATATTATTACATGTGGTCTCACTAGACAGGTTTACAGGTATGAAATCACAGGTGGTCTTTATCAATAGTCCCCCTTGACATATTCTACAGTAAGACGACAAATAAATGATTAAGCATCATAACATCAATTTTTTAAAAGGAACTTAAATTGAACTGGCCAAATATATTATCACATGATATAAACTATAATGTGTCATGAACTGGACAAATATATAATCACATGATATAAACTGTAATGTGTCAAGCATCCAGTCATGAATATTGAAGTAGAGCTCTCAAACCTTATTCTATATGTGGCCTTTCAAAAGCATTAAATTAAAAACCTCACTTGTGACAGATGTATTATAATAAAGAATTTATCACTTTCTATCATTCAGGGGAGTTTTATGGCGACAAGTGAATGTCGTAAACTGTCTCTCTAAAGCAAACTGATTTAAGATTTAAAACCTTTTAATTTCATGTGAATAAAGTAGTTGTGATAAGATTAAAACTGCTTCCGCTAATTAAAAGTTGCCTATATCTCTCTCACTATACTAATGAAAGGGAAGTCAGTGAAATTCTTCCTCAGAAACCTGCTAATTGTGCTATTCAATGGTGTGACCAGGTAGGGGGCAGGCAGACGTCAATGGTGTGACCAGGTAGGGGGCAGGGAGACCTCAATGGTGTGACCAGGTAGGGGGCAGGCAGACCTCAAGGGTGTGACCAGGTAGGGGGCAGGCAGACCTCAATGGTGTTACCAGGTAAGGGGCAGGCAGACCTCAATGGTGTGACCAGGTAGGGGGCAGGCAGACCTCAATGGTGTGACCAGGTAGGGGGCAGGCAGACCTCAATGGTGTGACCAGGTAGGGGGCAGGCAGACCTCAATGGTGTGACCAGGTAGGGGGCAGGCAGACCTCAATGGTGTGACCAGGTAGGGGGCAGGCAGACCTCAATGGTGTGACCAGGTAGGGGGCAGGCAGACCTCAATGGTGTGACCAGGTAGGGGGCAGGCAGACCTCAATGGTGTGACCAGGTACGGGGCAGGCAGACCTCAATGGTGTGACCAGGAATGGCGGAGGCAGACCTCAATGGTGTGACCAGGTATGGCGGAGGCAGACCTCAATGGTGTGACCAGGTAGGGGGCATGCAGGCAGACCTCAATGGTGTGACCAGGTAGGGGGCAGGCAGACGCCAGATATTTTACAGAGGGCTGTCTGCCCTGATTCTAGGTGCAACATCTAGGAGCACTACCTGTACCATGAATTTCAAGATTCACATATAAATCTGAACCTTTTACCAGCTATGATAGGTTGGACTCAAATTACCCCAGATATGCCCCTGATCAGTAGCTGCTGTCTCTTAGATATCCTTCCTCCCCAAACCCAATGCCCCCAATCCTCTGACTGCATATCGTAATTTGTTTGTTTTTGTCAGTGTGAAAACGATGAGAACAAACAAATCTGCCATGCTTTTGAAATTGGGTTTGTTTTTTCTTTTCCTTTTAACAAAAATATGTTTTCTTTGACAACACAAAATTGCTGGTTTTATTACTTTCCTATCCTCAGGTTTCACTTTGATTCCAATTTAAATAGCTCCGGAGAAATTACGATGAATTATGCTTACCCTGGCAGCTTTCCTGGGGGGCAAATCAAACCCACCGAGGTAAAATGTAACATGTACATAGGAAATAAATATGTTAATGATTTTATAAATGCTTTATTCAGCTGTATAACACTCGTGTACATGCTAGTCTGTTGCAGTTCATTAGACATACACAAACTGTCACCTACCACAGCCAAACGACCTCCTTGTAAATATGGCAATTTATTTGTTAATTTGATTCTTAATGGAGAGAACTGAAAACCTGATTTTGTGAAGAAAGAAACGTTATACACCGATATCAAATTTCAGCTTTCTCGTCAACAGTGTGTTGGTGTTAGCCACCAGGAGCTATATTACACAGTACTATTTACCAACAGAAAGCAGCGTTTTCAGAAAATAACACATCTAATGATGATAATTTTACCACACTGAACGCTGATGGAGGTTTGACAATGCTTTATAGTTTCGTTTAACCAGGTTGAAAATAAAATATACGATGTTGAGTGCCATGTTCTTCGCAGTTTAGGCGTTGCATCTCATCCCGGGAATACATCAAGGGTTACGTTATTACATTACAATCAAGCATTTCCACCTACAGTTCTCCCAGCAATGAGAATTACCCACTGTTGTATTACCCGCACAACCATATGGCTCCGATTGGTACAGATTAATTGTAATTAAAACATAAAACTGATCAAGATTTTAACAGCTTCAAAGCACTGCAGTGACCTTGACAAGGTTTATGGTTGCTAAGTTGGCATGCGAAATAAAAATCATCAAAATAGTTCTACCATTAGGGCTCTTTGACAAAAAACCTGGTTTCCTTGTAGCAGTAGTTAATATGATTGTTACAGCCATGCGTAGATCTTTGACACACACACACAGGGAGATGGAGGCTACAGCCAGCAATGGCCAGCCACTCCAATCCTATTACTGGTCTATATTCATCTGTAGCCACTTAATTCCGGATGACAGTTCCAATGGTATAGTCACAACATAAATTCAGCAATAACGAATGATTAATTATCTCCTTAGATAGATTTGTATTGGTCCATATACATCAAATACTGATGATGGGGACGGGACACACAACTACCTATTCAAACTGAAATACTCATCTGAAAAATCTGAAAGTTTTGTTTTATAACATAAATATGAGAAAAATTCTTGACTTTTAAAAGGGGAATTAGTACTTGGTAATGGGGCTCAGTGAAGAAGAATCAGAAATTTGAACAGAAATCTTGGTCGTCAGACCTCCTACCTAAATAGATGTAATGTTGGTTAATTAGAAGGTGTCACCCTGGTGTAATAAGTACCAGGATCTCTACAGTAATTACTGCTAAAATACATGTCTAAATTAAAACCTAATCAAACAGCTCCCAATAAACCAAAATATACCCAACATCAACTGGAGACACCTTCAAATGATTCTCAAAATGGATATATTCAATTTTCGTGAGGATGCGGGCTTAGTGATGCGGGTCGGGTAGTGTAACGGTGATGATGACAGCGTTACAAGCCTGCGATGTGTGTATGACAGAGACTGGGTTCTTTATTACAGTATTGTATCGCAAATTTCCACCTCGCACTGGTCCCTGCGATCCTCTCAAGTCAGATGTCAAAGTAACTAGGCCGATTGTCAAACATAACCTCACGTCATACAATTTCTACACTTCTAAAATATCAAATGATTACCTCTTAATTTTGTATTTCTATAATCACTTGCAGTATTTTTAGTTTTTCTAGCTAATCATATCTGTTAAAGGCCACATTTCTTTTGATAAAAAATATATCAAAGTGTTAAGAGATTCTTCTATTTCTGGTGATCCGATCTCACCAGTGATATCATAGACATGTGATCTTCTCTAGGCAGACACTTCTCTGCTGGTTTAAATATTGAGACATTCCCTAACGAATATTTCAACTCACCGAAATACACACAACAGTTCTAACATGTGATGGGATGGGCACCACCATACATTAAGTTTTGGCCGAGGTGCAAATTATTTTCAAACAACGAAAAAACTCTTTAAGATAACCCAAATCATTGAACCAAACCAACAGATTTGTACACCCTAAACTGAGGTTAACACTGCCAACACGAACAGATCAATTACAATCTACATGTACGTATCTGTGGGGGAAGGGGAAGGTCAAAGAGAAATGAACCCGTCAACTCAGCATCATGTAGCTGCTTTGCATTTAAACGGATACCTTTGTTAGCATTGCTCATCCCCGATATCACGACCACTTTCTATATCAATTGGTATTTTCAGCAAGTCAGTCCATTTGAAAATGCCAATCAAAAGCTGCACGAAATGGTTTCGAGTACCTTGTGGTAGTCACCCAGTGGCACTAATTCAATAACTGGCCCTTCTGTGTAATGCTCCTCTAGATCCAGGGCTTTACACATTGGCCATCAATGATACAAATGACATCAGAGTCATTAGTGAAGCCGTTCCTAGCAAACTGCTTCTTCTAACTCCAGATTTGTACTGCAAAGAAAGTGGCCCGCATCCATCTCAAAGTTTCTACATGTATTCTACGTAGATATTTTAAACCGTACAATCGGCCTACAAAGCGAGCTTCCTCTTTTCACCTCATGATCTGTACTCCGAAGCAAGCTAGTTCTGCCATCTAATAATTTGTACTGGTTCACCTACCTGAACATGGAACCGATCACTGTAACAGGTGAAACTGACTGTACATGTGTGTGACTTACCTGAAATGATAAAAACAAAACAAGAACATCAGTATGGATCACAAAAGTACAAAATTGGTTTACATTTGACTAATTTAAAACATATAGGGATCAGAATGTTATCTTAAGTTACAGAGGGAGACATGCATCGGCTTATCTACAGCTGCTGATGTACACCAAATATTTAAACCCCAAACATTTTCTGTAAAATTACTTCAGTTCAACAAGACATTGGGTTTTTTAAAGAAACATCTTTGAGTTTATACAAAGAGAGATTCTAACTCCTTTGTATTGAAAATAACTAACAATATTGTATAATAAAAGATCCTATTAAAAAAATAATGGTGAAAATATCATAATATATCACCTGTAGAACTCAACGACCACTCGTAATGTTAGACTTCAATATCTAGTCACAATATAGACACAGTGCGTAACCCACTCCAAGACAAGGGAGTAAATTTGGTCAGGACAGAGTACCAGTTTCTACAGAATGATGTAATGATTATGATCAATATTGCCCTAACTGACCACTGACCACTTTATATACAGGTTATAAGCCTCTGGTCATTTCATAAGGGGTGGCCATTCTGGACAAATATTGACCAGGTACATAACACTGATTACACCATAAAGGCAAACAGTAAAAGACTTAATGTTTGTAAAAAGATTTGTACAGATCTCACTGTATTACGATAATCTGTTAGTTAGATATTTGACAACAGCGTTGGAAGCACTGTCAACTTGATGTTAACTCTTTCACCCTTGAAGACACATTTGAACTCTTCCAATTTAAAGGTTGGAATAGTTCATTATGAAATTTCAGGGGCGAATGAGTTAATATTGTATATAGCCTTACCTAGAGTTTACAGAAGTGCAAATGTCAGTTTCATGGGAAAATATCAACAATTTAATTTCGTTTTTAATTCTCAGTAAATATTTTCATTCATTCTAAATTCCTATAAATGTAAATAGAACAGTTGGTACAATTTGTCTAGTCCCTCAATGTATACAACTCTGATAATTCTAGGTTCTAAAACATGTGCTGCAAATTATTTGGAAGTCTACATTCATAAATTGCTGTCAAAGATACCTTATCTTGATTTTTCGTAGGGATGGTTTGGAGGGATTTTTTACGATTTCTCAGAGGTATAGAAAACGTTTCAAATACATAAAGAGGTTGACCTGACCAGTTAAGTGTGTTGAGGGAATTACTTCTCCCTGGTACATTCTTGTACAGATTTGTTTCATATTAGTCTTAGGGCTGTAGATATTACATTACTTAGTATTTGGATTACAAATAAACATATATACATTTTTAGCCTTTCTTATCTTTTCACTGGTCTTGTGTTATATTACCTGGTCTTGTGTGTTATTATATTACAGGAAGTGGACAGTTTTCCTGTTCCTTATCATAAACGAAGTTAATGTACAGTTACAATCTTGTTTGTAAACGATATTATGAATAATAGCAGATATATACAATAGGCCAAGTACAACATACAGAAGCTATATATGACCTACAGATACATACAGCGATACGAGTATAACCTAAAGGTACATACAGGTACAACTTACAGGTACATACAAGTATAACCTACAGGTACATTATAGGTATGACCTACAGGTACATAAAACACAGGTAGGACCTACAGGTATATACAACACAGTTATGACCTACAGGTATATACAACACAGGTATGACATACAGGTACATAAAACAAAGGTATAACCTACAGGTGACCTAAAACACAGGTATGACCTACAGGTGACCTAAAACACAGGTATGACCTACAGGTGACCTAAAACACAGGTATGACTTACAGGTGACCTAAAACAAAGGTATAACCTACAGGTGACCTAAAACACAGGTATGACTTACAGGTGACCTAAAACACAGGTATGACCTACAGGTGACCTAAAACACAGGTATGACCTACAGGTGACCTAAAACACAGGTATGACCAACAGGTACATAAAACACAGGTATGACCTACAGGTACATAAAACACAGGTATGACCTACAGGTATGTACAACACAGGTATGACCTACAGGTACATAAAACACAGGTATAACCTACAGGTACATTACAGGTATGACTTACAGGTACCTTCAACACAGGTATGACCTACAGGTACATTACAGGTATGATATTCGGTACATACAACACAGGTATAACCTACAGGTAAATATCCCACAGGTATGACATACAGGTGCATTACAGGTATGAGAGGCTAGGTATGGAGAACAGGTTCACAATTGCCTAACGACTAGGTAACGAGCAGTGGTGTTGTCCAGATATATCAGGAATTCCTCTAAGGGTGTCATTGTATTATACATCAAAACATTCCTACCTACAGGACTAATGACTTGACGAGGCTAACAGAGAAAACTAATGGACACTTTGTTATAAACAGTTTTTTGTAATGCCTGTATTTTTTCATACTTTTTCCATTCATGATCATAATATCATCACAAAGTAATATGCATCATTCTAGGGTTTCCCTGTCGGAGCAATTAGTGAGAATCAATAGCACTGGAACAGGTCTTGGTACCTGTCAGTGGCGTGTAACTACTCCCCCCCCCACTGATGCTGGGCTATGTGGAGAGAGAGCCATCGCTAGTCCTTACACCCTCTCAGCCTCACTGTCTGACACTTAAGGGATGCGCCTTGCATTGTTTTTCAGTCTGCCTGCTTGTCAATAAGACCAGGTTGATTGGGTACACATCTGTGAAGTTTCTTAATTTTCTTGGCTCTTCATGACAAATTGCAACCCAATAGTATTTGCTGTGTTGTCAATACCGCACCACCACCAGCGCTGATGATCCGCTTTCAAGTCTAAATTTTTCCTAAACGTTTAGCTATTGGGTTGATATGGTGCCAGGATTTCACTATTCCCGTTTTGTGATTACTGTTCAACATCTTCAAAAGTGCAAGTCCTACAAACAACTTTGCCAACCCTGCGCCTGCATCACCTAGCATGTACTCTCAGCCACGGCCCTATTGTTCCCAGATAACTCAGCTTCAGCACTTTGATGTTTAAAACTCATTATGATAAAACTGTAGATATGAGGTGTTAGTCGGATTTCTATTTCATCCAAATTGGCTGTATACATTAAAAGATAATACAGTCAGATTAAACAGGTTTAACTGTGGATGGTAAGTATTTAAACATACATGCAAGAATCTAAGGTATCTGAAATTGCGAAAATCACATTTCTGCCAAACAGCTAACATTTCTGATCAACTTCCAAGGAAACCAAATCAAATCAAGTTGTTCCAAACAACGTGTAGGAGAACAAGATGCAATACCAACATGTTTTGTGGATGTGAAACGAAGCATGAAAAAGGATGCCACAAGCGGGGAAAGAAATCCAGACATTCTGAACACCTTGGTTTACCTCCTTTTTTTGTGATGTTGTTCATCATCATTTTGTTTTGGTGTCTTCATGGTTCGAGGTGTGTCTCTGGTCTATTGACTTGTTTTAGGATTTATTCCTTGTGTGTTGTGATGTGTTTTGTGTTTTACATTAATAAAGGTGTGTGTCTTTTCTGTTGACTTTCTTCAGGACTTTGCTTTAGTGTGTCGTGATGTATTTTTTCAGTTCGACAATGTTGATAATATTGCGGAAAAGATTTTTTGTAGTTTTCAAAATACCTAGCCAATAAATCCGGGTCATTGATAGGTTGAATCAGGTATAATACCAAGAACAACCCATATCAAATAATTCTTACCTGGAGGTCAAAATCCTATAATATTTTTAACTGATTTCATAGAAGCTTTAATCAGATAAATAAAAACAAATCTCTCTATGTGATATGTTAGCATGGTTGTATATGTGATGTTGTGATATAACGTTGATCACAAGATAAGGATCGGCACACAGAGGGATGAATCTGTGCAGCCACACAGCCATTCTTCATCAACAAAGTACATTTAATACAAAAAACGACTACATTAGGCTGTGCAAGATAACAAGTAGTTTGTGAGTGGAGTTCTGGCAGGGGATAGGCTATCTGATTCAAGTGCCATGTTGAGTCAAGTTCAAATATCATTTGAAGATTTAGATAAATGGCCTGAACTAAAGTCGGGATCTGGCTGTTTAATGTTGATCTGCCATTACATAACACAACAGCAGCGTCAACCATTGCCCATCATTACGGGGACCCCAGTAGGGGCATATTTTAATCTATTTAATCCATGTCGAGTACTTGTACATTCTTTTTATAATTCAATATAAAATAAGCAAAAATCTTTACTATGTTGTGCGACTTGTGATCACGTAAGTGTTTTATAACATTTATGTCAATAACTTGGACAATAGAGACAATTTACCAACATATTATGTATTTTTCTTCATCTTGAAATAGCGTTCATGTTAGCAGGTTTCATCCTCCTGCTAGGGCCTCTGTGAAGAGGTGGTTTCCTTACTGGATAGAGTGCTCTCCCCTTGTCAGGTTGAAACACTCAATATGATTCTGTGGGTTTAAGAGTAATAGTTCACCCTCCTTCCAGAATTTTTGTGGGAGATTGAACACAGATTAAATGTTATCTATAATAAATATGCTGGCTTAGTCATACATGTTGTGTTTTCGATTCTACTTGATGTCTCTCCCCTTGTCAGGTTGAAACACTCAATATGATTCTGTGGGTTTAAGAGTAATAGTTCACCCTCCTTCCAGAATTTTTGTGGGAGATTGAACACAGATTAAATGTTATCTATAATAAATATGCTGGCTTAGTCATACATGTTGTGTTTTCGATTCTACTTGATGTCTCTCCCCTTGTCAGGTTGAAACACTCAATATGATTCTGTGGGTTTAAGAGTAATAGTTCACCCTCCTTCCAGAATTTTTGTGGGAGATTGAACACAGATTAAATGTTATCTATAATAAATATGCTGGCTTAGTCATACATGTTGTGTTTTCGATTCTACTTGATGTGTGTGAGGCTGTATCACTTAAATGCTTTATGTGTCTGTCAACAGAGAAGATAAGAACAAACACTTTGGTGATGTCTGTGACTCAAAGTCAATACTAGGTGGCTGCCAGGTCTTCAGGAAGGTACATCCCCCAGTACGTTAAGACTGGTATAAGCTTCCTGTATCCGCCTTTCGTAGCTAATCTTACCTTATACCACATTGGCCGATTATCCTACTTCAAGCTCCCACTTTGCATTTACTTTACTTTTAGAGTTTTCAAATACTCACAAAAAGCTGATTCTGATGAAAATCTATTTACCAAGTAGAAGTCCTGTTTTGTCAATGTTTTTAATTTCTTCCATTGATATTATTATTGAAACCAGATATCAAAGAAAAAAATATATTTGCAAACGTAAGAACAAACAATATCAGAAACACCAGTATAGGGTGTTTACCCACTAGCTCAAAGCTGTACATTCACCATATAGTAACGATCTCGTTTTACACAAGCCAGACATTCATAATTATTCAATAGTAGCAAGCTAAAGAGGCTGGAAAACATGTACGTTTTATATATTTAGACATCCCAAAATGCCTTTCATTAGCTTAAGTACTTCTCTAAGGGGAAAACAAATCTAAACCACTACCCAACGTTACATCCACCATTTACATCAAAAACATCGGTTTCAAGCCCACCTCCACCGTTTCAGACATTCCAAAAACGTTTTGCACGCTTGCCTGAGCTGATGCAAGCCTTAGATACTGTATGTTATGGGGAGGGGTACTACATAGCAACACAAACCAGGCACAGTACCTCCAGTTCACACACATGTTTTCTAGGAGAAGTGCCACTATGCTATGTGATGAATGCACACACAGGCAAATCAAGAGCATGAATGACCTTGATGATACAACGGTGGCAAAATATGTAAAAAAAGCCCCATCCTTCTCCTTCAATCAAATGCCTACAACCCTCACTAATACAATACTGGAAAAGTCCAATCACTCATGAAATGCTTCGTCACTACTGGGTGCCAATTGGCCCAAGCTAGTTCATTCCTGATGAGCATGTGCTTATCTGGGGTTTTTTTAGGTCTGTAGATGAAAAAAAAATCATACAGAGAAATAGCATATTCCCTAGAAACCTGTTTCCCATTTCCAACTCCCCTACTCCTTCTCTTAGATATGTGAAATCTCAGATACTTTTTTTTTTTTACTATTTATACTTTTTTTTTTACTATTTATATTTCGTTTAATCACCTTTTTACAGATACCTTATCCCTTTCTATGAATATGGTTAATTCCTACATCCTGTAGAAACTACCCATCCCCTCCCTAACTAATTAACTACCAGCCCCCTCCCCTACACATTAACTATCCACACCCTCCCCTCCTATCCACCCACACCTCTACTCACCCTGACCTTCAGTCTAGGTCAGCAAGAGGGATGAGAAGACTATCCCCTACAGGCTAGGGTATAAATCACACACTTCCACGGTGATATGATTTCTCTGGACACATGTTAAGTCATCCTGATATTAATTAATGTATATTGTCTAACAGGGATGAGGGGCTTCATTTGAAAGATCTGTTCCAAGTGACTGAGCCTTCCTTTGTGTAAAATATAAATCGCCATTCTTGTTTTGTTAGTTCAGCTTGAGCTAGCCAGATATTGATAACCAAGCGGGCAGAACAAATATCACTGTGGAAGAACATTTATATCTTACATTAATCTGTTAAATGGATTTAATTTTGAAATAACAAATAGCAGGATCCTGAATTTTATAATGCAGTATTTATTTATCTGTTGCAGTGTGTTTGTTGACCAGCCAGTAACATTGTCGTCCATTAGTGTAGACATTCAAGGTCGTCCCACTGGCTAGCCTTCTACATCCTATATGTCCTCGCAATGACCTCCAACCTTTCACCTCAAACGACCTCATTTCTCACCAAGATTCTTAAACGCCCACATCCTGATACTGGTAGCCTGCACAAGTTTAACAAAAAACACTTTTGCCCCACTTTCTTCAGCGCCTAATCGCTTTTTTCATAACAATGGAGAAATCTGAAGGCGACATCAAATGGAAAAGTGTCCTTTTCAACTGGCTAACAATTGCTGTGTCGATTTTTCAAATGATATTTCAACAATCCAATCATATACATCAAGCAGAGATCAATTCCTATTGTGGCAATATCTTTTTAGGATTTTTTTCTCAATTGAATGCGTTGTCATGGTAACTCGATATGTTTGACATGATGAAATGGCTCGTAAGTTCACCGCTAACAGTAGATTGCATTGTATTCAAGGGTTGCTATTTAAATCACACTTGAGCTTTTAAAATTAATTTGATTAATGAAACACAGTTTTTCCTTCCATTTCCTTCAAAGAATAACAGGGTACTTGTGTGAGGAGACAGCAAGTTCCTTACAACACTGTCCTCACCACAGTACGTACACAGTCAACATGTTGACGAAGGTCAACACACAATACCTCTCACAGATACGTCCCTAACAGGAAAACACGGAACAAGTCCCGTGATTCCGTGAGAAAATCTTGGGAGTATAATTAAAGCACCTTTCTTTCGATGAAACATTTAAATCCAATCTATGAATGGTAGCCTTATAGTGTTAGACCCCTTGTGGCTTTTGCATTATGCCATGGTTCAATCCAAGATTATCTAGCAGTCTATATTAACATTTGAAGTTAAAAGTACATTTGATAACAGTCTGGTGAATGGTCTGTTATATAAAAGGTATGTCAGCCGTGCGAATTCAATGAAATTCATTCATCCATGTTTGCAAATCAGGATATTAGGTCAGAAATATCTAGCACATTAGATCAATATAAAGATGTCTAAATGATGGAATCCTTGACCATAAGTAGACGTGGAATTAATGACCTAGAGTAAAACTTGAACTTAATTCGTGTGGGAGGGGAAACTTTGACTTATTCAACCTTGACCTTGAGCGGACATGTAATTCATGACCTTGAGTGAAACTGGAATCTTAAAACTGTATCAAATTGACACTTGTCTTTGTGTGAAATTTGAACTTTAACATTACATGCGAGTGTAAAACCATCAAATTTGACCTGCAGAAGAAATTTTGACCTGCTGAAGGAATGGAATACTGAAGTTTGGCGTCACAGCCCTAAAACACATTAAATTATAAAACAATACGAACGCCTCGTGTTTGATGGATGGTTGATTACGTACCAACCTGTCATGTTTATAAACGTAGAGGTGAATTCTGGGTAGATGGATGGCTCCACAGGCAGTATCATTTTCTTGCCGTTCTACAGAATATCTTATTTGAATGATACTGATAAGCATTAACCATGAAGTTGTGTTAAAATAAACAACTGCGGAAACCCTGTTGGTTCGAAGCTTGATCAACGTACCATCTGGTAGTACTTCTCAGAAAATGTTAAACTATAGTTTGTGGTTACAGCCATTGTTCACATTTCCGAACAAATCTCCTAAAATTTTGGTAAGTGTTTATATTTTGGATTGTAGTGACACTTACAAATCTAGATACCCGATTATGTTTTTGCTATAACCCTGGCCAGGGTTAAGGACAGTGAGGTGAGATAGGGGAAGGGAGAGAGCAGAGCCAGGGGTAGAGGTCTGTCTTACCACTACAGTTAATCTAGCACAGGATAGCAGTACTAATAACCTTTTCTTGTTGTCTGTGTAGGATTTGATCCGTGGAGGAAGTCGTAGCCTAAGTGTGTTTTGAAAACATCCAGAAGACATGGAATACACACGATAACACAAGCCGCGGCAACTACATGAATCATCGCATACAGCGCTCCGGAAATACAAAATCAATGTCTGAAGAAACAACCAAATTCCAATGTCCGAGATTGTATATGAACTGCATTAATGTAATTTGTGAACAACTGCTACTTTTTATCGTTCCAATTCATACCATTCAGGTTGTCTTCTGAAGCACACAACAAATATTGGAAAAGAATGGAATTTAAAAATTAAAGCTGATAAAAACAATGTATGGTCCTTTAGAGAGTAATTTTGTTGGTTTAATTGAAAGCACTTGGTGCACGATCACTGTTTGGATATTTGTCGAAGTTAATCCCGGTATGGCTATGAGGATTTCCACAAGTCTTGTGAATAATTAAAACTGTTCCGCAATGAGTTCCAATTTAAGTCCAATTTGATAGAAATGCTTTACAGAAGTGTGCTATTAAGGGTAAGGGCTCGTACTAACCCTAGACATAGAGACTCAAATGTGTACAGGTTTATTACCACATTCTAGTCAGCAGTGCGTTTGATTCAGTTTGATATTAACAAAGGCCATTGAAAAAGGAAAATGAAAACATGCAGACGATTCCAAAGCATGTTAACAGCAATTCCTGAATGGAGCACAGGAAAATCTTTCTTTTTGAGAGAAAAAAATCTGGAGAACTTTCAGAGCAGTTTTTTCAACATTAAAATTTGAAATTCTGTCACAATAGAAATTCAACTTAAATGTCAAAGCAACATGACGACACAATTATGGCACAATTATATGTGTCTTGGGATTTTAAAGTACGATCGGAATTGGATAGGAATCCAGGCGAAGAATAAGCCATAAAAAGAAAGAAAATGCCAAAGCAGGTCTTGGCACCATCCAGAATATGTTTAGAGGCAGACTTGACTTTTTAATGAAAAGCATATACTACCCATTAGGTCTCTGAATAGAACTTAATATCAAACCCATTTCTAAGGAATCGGTTCTTCATAAATGAAATCTTACTTTAAATGATATTTTGTAATGCTTTTGTGGACTTGTCTGTGCAGGAAATAGAAGGAATACCTAGCACTGTACTACCGAACATAAAACCATCCTCTAGCTGGTCTTGAATTTTACCTTAAATGAACTTTTATAATCCTAAAATTACTCTCTCACAGCATGTGCAGGAGGAACAGATTCAACTAAAAGTAAAGGAATCTGATCAGCATAGAATTACTCCATTCACGACAATTTGGCTGATCAGTTTAAGCTGGACACAATTTCCTTTTATTAAAAAGTCCCCCCTATTTATAATCTCTTACAGCGATCAGCGGACACCCAAAACAAGCTTCTCCAATAGATGCAAAATACAGTAACTTTTGATTTTTTATGTTAAAGCATACTTAAAATTTAAAAGTTATTGAAAATTGGTATTTGATGAGCAATGTGTTCTTAACTAAATTATATCCAAAGATTCCATCTACTGTACCACCCTTATCTCTGTCAATGGAAGACATCCAACCCTGGAACACACCCAATAAATTCAGTTCTAGCTTGGACGACCGACAATACAATGCCACATATTGGTTTTTAATGCCTCAAAAATGGCTTAGCCCTCATCTACACTATCCACCGTTTTAGGGTGCAAGCCTGAAAAAAAATCTATATCAATTTCTGTGGCGTTACGACACTACTTCCGCAAGAGCTGTATTAGTCCAGCCAATGATACGAACTCTGAAACATCCATATCCCAGGTCAACACCTCCGAATGTATCACCGCAGATACACAACACCATAGCCCATTGTCTCGCTGCTAAAACACAACTCTCTTAATTTCCTGTGGCGTATAAGGAGCCTTTTATTTCACGGGGGATCATTTCATATGATAATGGAGAAGAAGAGTGGGTTTGCATTGCCATGTTATGTACTCCGACTATTCCACCAGATACTGCCGTGACCCGTACATAATTTGGTTTTGAGTGTCACCAGTTTATCGTACACCTGCTCCTGAGTCACCCCGTCATACTCCTCAATCTCCTCCTCAGTACATAGACCGTCTCACACAATCCTACATGCAGTAGTTACAGATTCAGTTCTATGATATCGACACAAAGTGACCAACTCGGGTAGGACAGCTGCTTTTGAGACGAGACCAAAAACATGAACCACAAATAACCATGAAAAATAATCTCAAAAGTAAACTTCTTTTTTATGTATAACCTCCTAATAATTGGTTCCCAACTAGTTCTCAGATATTAAATTTCTGAAATCAAATAAAGCTTTGAAAAGCTAAAAAAAACACATTTAAATCTGAATGTAAATGTTACCCCCAGCAAATAATCCCTTGTCTTGATTTGTAATGTAAAGAATTTCACAAATTAATTTCTACCGAAACAAAAGCCTTTATTCAGCTTGGTAGCAGAGATTTTGTCGGAAAGGAATGCTGACTTTCTGTGACCAACCAGGACTGGGTTGTAGGGCTGTCAGCCTGACTGGGAACAGGGGGGCAGCTCAGTGCTTCCTCACCTAATAAAACCTCCAATAGTTAACGAAGCCAAGCAGCTTAGGCATCAAGCCCAGCAAATTACTGATAATGACAAAGTTAGACACTGAAACCTGCATTGGAACGGCCAGAGACAAAAGATTCCTTCCCTCTTCATTATTGATTAAAATAAAAACAAAATTCAACTAACAACCACCCCTTTCAATTCATAACTTCCTTTCAGATAAAAAAGAGAGAAGTAGTGTTGATTTGAATGTGTTGGCCTGTTCCTTCCCCCTAATTATCTCCCTAAACATACGATGACTCTGGCATGAAGTCTTGTTTCAATCGTTTGTAAGACGGACATGTTTGACAATTGATTTTTTTCTGGAAAGCGACTCAATTTTTTACACCAATTTTGTAAGCGTTGCGCTCTGTCTGTCCAAGTTTCTAACACCTTCCCAACGAAAACGGGAATTTCTCGTGCATTGCCGATACCGTCCACCAGATGGCAATGAATATAAAGGCGATTTAGACGCCAAAACCTCCCTGTGATTTATCCATGCTTGTCATGCTCCTGTTCTGATTCAGGTCCAAAATGTA
This sequence comes from Mizuhopecten yessoensis, assembly GCF_002113885.1. Taxonomy (NCBI): domain Eukaryota; kingdom Metazoa; phylum Mollusca; class Bivalvia; order Pectinida; family Pectinidae; genus Mizuhopecten; species Mizuhopecten yessoensis. The sequence continues at coordinate 453,351 of NW_018404790.1, read as the reverse complement.
GCTCAGTACCAGTGGAAGTGGACAGCTTTTAAACTTCACACCAAATAATTCTCTTTTATGAAGAATCGAATTAAGACACTGTGCAATGTAACTTCCTTTGAAGCAATCAACTGTGTCACCTTCGCCACATCCATCTCTACCGGCCATTCCCCCCACAATCCGTGTCCATAACAACCATGAATCAGTGGCCACAATCTGTGTCCATAACAACCATGAATCAGTGGCACCAAGACGTCTCTCCGTGACAACAGTCGCTACTGGCCACACACCAGGATAGCTGGATTAAATACTCCAATTTGAACTATCAGTAACTTTACATCTTTAACCTGTGTATTTTCCCCAGAAGGCATAGGAAATTACCTGTGTTATCCCCAGAGGCCCTGGTCAAGCTAGCATATTGATGTTAACCTAAGATGGCCTTGTCCAGTTAACTTTTTTTTATTAACCCTAAAGGTCCTGGTCTAGCTCCGGTGAGGCCCTGGTTTAGATAGCTTACCTGTATTAACCCTAGAGGTCCTGGTCTAGCTCAGGTGAGGCCCTAGTTTAGCCAGCTTACCTATATTGACCCTAGAGGCCCCAGTCTAGCTCCCCTGAGGTCCTAGGTTATCTAGCTTACCTGTATTAACCCTAGAGGCCCCAGTCTAGCTCCCCTGAGGTCATAGTTTAGTTAGCTTACCTGTACTAACCCTAGAGGCCCCAGTCTAGCTCCCCTGAAGTCCTAGGTTATCTAGCTTACCTGTATTGACCCTAGAGGCCCCAGTCTAGCTCCCCTGAGGTCATAGTTTAGTTGGCTTACCTGTACTACCCCTAGAGGCCCCAGTCTAGCTCCCCTGAAGTCCTCCCTTATCTAGCTTACCTGTATTGACCCTAGAGGCCCCAGTCTAGCTCCCCTGAGGTCCTAGGTTATCTAGCTTACCTGTATTGACCCTAGAGGCCCCAGTCTAGCCCCCCTGAGGTCATAGTTTAGTTGGCTTACCTGTACTAACCCTAGAGGCCCCAGTCTAGCTCCCCTGAAGTCCTAGTCTAGCTAGCTCACTAGTGTTTTTCCCGGGGCCCCAGTCTAGCTTACCCAGATGGTATAGCCACAGTGAGCCATGTCCAGGGAGGTTACCGGTGTTAACCCTAAAGGCCCTAGCATAGCTTATTTACCTGTATTAACCCATGAAGCCCTTGAGGTCTCGATCCAGCTAGCTCACTAATGTTTTTCCCGGGGGCCCCAGTCTAGCTCACTTAGATGGTAGTCACAGTGAGCCATGTCCCGCTATTTACCCCGAGTTAACCCAAAGGGGCCTCGTCAAACACCCTTAGAAAGGGAGTACAAAGGTATTGTTGGTATACCCTACAACCCTATATACAAGACAGACCTATTCCATATGTGACTCTAATATCAGGAAGTCTACATCTTATGCAATCATATTGACTTTGACTAGAAACATGAGTCTACAGCAGCCCGCCGTCAGGCCCCTGGAGGTGGAGGAGAACCAGTGTTTATGGCCACGTACAGCCAGACGCTAGCAAGTCTACATTTTTTGGAGACATGTTTCCATGTATTCCTCTATAAATCAGTTGTCCAGACTTTTTTCGGTATCTGCTGTCATACTAATGAAATCTAGACATCCAATATCTCCAAGACCTGCCGCATACACATTCTGCTGGCAGAAAACACAACATGTTTCCTTCCTCTGCCATATTCCTACTAGGCATATGTAAAAGGTCCAAGTTTATTCTCAACATTAACAAATCCTTATCTTCCCCCTTCTAAATCAGTATTTCATCAGTATTTTCGAACACAACAGAGAGCAATTCTAGTATTGTATGTGTTTATAATAAAATCTGTTTGCGAGGTTACTTTGTGTGTTTTCTGTACGTTTGTGATCATTCTGTACAGGATTCATTGACCGGGACAACCAATCGGACTTCATACCTGTATATGTGCTAAATATGCTTGCACATCATTTCACTTCTGATTTCTTGATATTGATCAAACTCATGCCACCTAAATCATTGTTGGTTTTTAAAAAGGACATAACAAAACTAATTGTTTTTCCAGCTTTAAGCAACTGTTGAACACTTTTACTCAGCGGCCATTAGATATTGACGCGCGTCCTCAGAAGTAACATTGAAGCCAGACGGCATAAAGGGTGATGTTTGTGTAAGGTCACACCGCCCCATCATCGCCTCCGATTGTACCACTCAAATGCAGGCGATTGTACCACTCAAATGCTAAAAACTCAGGTATAATCTCTCAGCAATGTGTTATCCATATTTTATAAGAATGCACGAATTTGAACCATCATTACTATGCGATCAATACTACCAAACCAAATTCAATAGGTTTAGTTCGGGGACTCAATTGAAGCAAGCCCCCTTATCGTGAAGGCAAATTAGCAGATTTCCTTCTCATAAATGTCACATATTCATAACACTTCGCAATAACACTGGAAATTCTATTTGGCAAACTCCTTTATTTGAGCCGAAACCCCAAGTGATCGCAACTGTTTGGCTGTGTATAATAGATTGAAAGGTTTTATGTTCAATCATAAGATTTCCAGCCTTTGATGCGAAACCTTGACATATGCTTCCTAGTTCTTTAGTGTTTCGCTCTTCATTTGGAAAATCTGAACGTTGATCCGGACATGTGTTGCATCTTTGTTGATGTTTTATGACGTCGCCTACCAAATGTACAATATAGTATAACCTATGGGGAATCTGACACATGTCACGCCTGCTTCTAGACGGTCACACCATGATCTGGGCAGGGGACAGGCTGAAGCTAACTACAGATGCTGGGTGTGAAGAATGAGTGACAGAGAAAGCTATGGTGTTAGCCACATCTGTGGTGCGAAGAATCACCATACAGAGTCACTAGACCATACACTGTATTTCATGGCTAACTGATTTATCTTCCACCTGAATATACTTCTTTAGTACAAGTCCCATGTGATGCGTTTCCCAGAGAGCATGTCTAGGACAAGTCCCTTGTGATGTGTTCCCCAGAGAGCATGTCTAGGACAAGTCCCATGTGATGTGTTCTCCAGAGAGCACATCTCGTACAAGTCTCATGTGATGTGTTCCCTAGAGAGCATGTCTAGGACAAGTCCCTTGTGATGTGTTCCCCAGAGAGCATGTCTAGGTCAAGTCCCTTGAGATGTGTTCCCCAGAGAGCATGTCTTCAAGTCCCATGTGATGTGTTCCCCAGAGAGCATGTCTTCAAGTCCCATGTGATGTTTTCCCCAGAGAGCATGTCTAGGACTAGTCCCATGTGATATGTTCCCCAGAGGGCATGTCTTTAGGTCCCGTGTGATGTGTTCCCCAGAGAACACATCTAGGACAAGTCCCATGTGATGTGTTGCCCAGAGAGCATGTCTAGGACAAGTCCCATGTGATGTGTTGACCAGAGAGCATGTCTAGGACAAGTCCCTTGTGATGTGTTGCCCAGAGAGCATGTCTAGGACAAGTCCCATGTGATGTGTTCCCCAGAGAGCACATCTCGTACAAGTCCCATGTGATGTGTTCCCTAGAGAGCATGTCTAGGACAAGTCCCTTGTGATGTGTTCCCTAGAGAGCATGGCTTTGACAAGTCCCTTGTGATGTGTTGCCTAGAGAGCATGTCTAGGACAAGTCCCTTGTGATGTGTTCCCTAGAGAGCATGTCTTTGACAAGTCCCTTGTGATGTGTTGCCCAGAGAGCATGTCTAGGACAAGTTCCATGTGATGTGTTCCCCAGAGAGCATGTCTAGGACAAGTGCCGTCTGGTATGTGCCCCATAGCAAGTCTAGGACAAGTCCCATGTGATGTGTTCCCCAGAGACCATGTCTAGGACAAGTCCCATGTGATGTGTTCCCCAGAGACCATGTCTAGGACAAGTCCCATGTGATGTGTTCCCCAGAGACCATGTCTAGGACAAGTTCCGTCTGGTATGTGCCCGATAACAAGTCTAGGACAAGTCCCATGTGATTTGTTCCCCAGAGAGCATGTCTAGGACAAGTTCCGTCTGGGATGTGCCCCATAACAAGTCTAGGACAAGTCCCATGTGATGTGTTCCCCAGAGACCATGTCTAGGACAAGTTCCGTCTGGTATGTGCCCGATAACAAGTCTAGGACAAGTCCCATGTGATTTGTTCCCCAGAGAGCATGTCTAGGACAAGTTCCGTGTGGTATGTGCCCCATAACAAGTCTAGGACAAGTCCCATGTGATTTGTTCCCCAGAGAGCATGTCTAGGACAAGTTCCGTGTGGTATGTGCCCCATAACAAGTCTAGGACAAGTCCCATGTGATGTGTTCCCCAGAGACCATGTCTAGGAAAAGTCCCATGTGATGTGTTCCCCAGAGAGCATGTCTAGGACGAGTCCCATGTGATGTGTTCCCCAGAGAGCATGTCTTCAAGTCCCATGTGATGTTTTCCCCAGAGAGCATGTCTAGGACTAGTCCCATGTGATATGTTCCCCAGAGGGCATGTCTTTAGGTCCCGTGTGATGTGTTCCCCAGAGAACACATCTAGGACAAGTCCCATGTGATGTGTTGCCCAGAGAGCATGTCTAGGACAAGTTCCATGTGATGTGTTCCCCAGAGAGCATGTCTAGGACGAGTTCCGTCTGGTATGTGCCCCTTAACAAGTCTAGGACAAGTCCCATGTGATGTGTTCCCCAGAGAGCATGTTTAGGACAAGTTCCGTCTGGTATGTGCCCCATAACAAGTCTAGGACAAGTCCCATGTGATTTGTTCCCCAGAGAGCATGTCTAGGACAAGTTCCGTGTGGTATGTGCCCCATAACAAGTCTAGGACAAGTCCCATGTGATTTGTTCCCCAGAGAGCATGTCTAGGACAAGTTCCGTGTGGTATGTGCCCCATAACAAGTCTAGGACAAGTCCCATGTGATGTGTTCCCCAGAGACCATGTCTAGGAAAAGTCCCATGTGATGTGTTCCCCAGAGAGCATGTCTAGGACAAGTCCCATGTGATGTGTTCCCCAGAGAGCATGTCTAGGACAAGACCAGCTTCAAATTGAATTAAAAGAAATATTCTGATCCCACGCATTCCTTGCAAAAAACCTTCCGAGAGTAATTTTAGTTAAACACATTCGCTAAATGAGTTATTCCATTAAGTGTCATAGCAATGCGACCAGACGAAGGCTTAATCCTCCTCATGAAAAAGAGTTAATTGGTCCCCAAAAATGGGCTATGAGGGGTCTGTTTGTCTGCAGGGCAGAGATGGGCTCCAGCGAGCTAAGACAGGGATTAAGTTTTTATTATTGCTTAATAGTGTCATATTTTTTCTATCCAAATCTCATCAACTGAATCATCTAATGAAAATGAGATAAATATTCTGCACGGTTATTCTATGCAAATTTTGTTGTTTCCTCAATCAAGTTCTCCCCAGTTTTACAGTCTTGGAATCAACTAATGAAGATATAATCAATTGTTTTATGCAAATGTAACACAACATATTGAAAAGGCAGAATAAGAATGTGTTGCGATAAGTAATTAAGGTATTTTTTTTTATCTGATTTAAAAAATATCTCCCCACCAGGCAAAAACCACATGAAATAGACGGTGATGTAAACCATGTGTTGAACGAGCAGATAAGGCCAATCCTCGGGGAATCAGACTCCACCTTATTTTAACAGTGACGTAATACCCCAAACATCCAGAACCTAAACATGCTGAATAAGCCACCTAAAATACAATGATAGCTGCAGCCATCACAAATGTCTGCTTCTTACTGTGATGTACAAATATAAGATAAATAGTTTTCGACAATATTCATTTTTTGCAATTTTAGAGATAACTTCATTTCCATAAAAATAATTTACAATAAAACGAAACATATATAAGAACATTTTAAAGACTGAATCATCTGTAAATAGATTATATTTATATATATATAATATACCCCGTACAGCTGTACTGTTTCGTACCCCTACAAACTATACACTGTTTAATGTACCCCTAAAAGCTATATTGCCATGTACCCATAGACGCTTTACTGTTATGTACCCGATGTAACGTTAACTATACTGTTTCCTAACCCTACAACTATACTGCCACATACCCCTAAAGCTATACCATCATGTACCCCCATGCAGGTATACTGTTTTATGCCCCTACAACTATACTGTCACGTACCCCTAGAAGCTATACTGCCATGTATACTGGTTTACGCCCCTACAACTATACTGCCATCTACCCCTAGAAGCTATACTGCCATGTATACTGTTTTACGCCCCTACAACTATACTGCCACATACCCCTAGAAGCTATACCATCATGTACCCCCATACAGCTATACTGTTTTACACCCCTACAACTATACTGTCACGTACCCCTAGAAGCTATATTGCCATGTATACTGTTTTACGCCCCTACAACTATACTGTCACGTACCCCTAGAAGCTTTACTGCTATATATACTGTTTTACACCCCTACAACTATACTGCCATGTACCCCCATACAGATATACGGTTTTACGCCCCTACAACTATACTGTCACATACCCCTAGAAGCTATACTGCCATGTATACTGTTTTACACCCCTACAACTATACTGCCATGTACCCCTAGAAGCTATACTGCCATGTATACTGTTTTACGCCCCTACAACTATACTGCCATCTACCCCTAGAAGCTATACCATCATGTACCCCCATACAGCTATACTCTTTTACACCCCTACAACTATACTGCCATGTACCCCTAGAAGCTATACTGCCATGTATACTGTTTTACGCCCCTACAACTATAATGCCATGTAACCCTAGAAGCTATACTGTCATGTAGCCCCTACAGCTACACCTTTTTGTACTCTACAGCTATAATGGACAGCTATATGATGTATTCAAGGACACTGTGACCTCTGATGTGTTAATAGATCCCGACACAGCATCGGGCCATTTGAGTGTTTGGAGCATCCCTAGACTCTCTGCTTTGCAGACCAATGCAAACATCATTTATCTACACACCCTTCATATCAGATGATGGAAAACCCTTTCAGAGAATATTTTGTTTTGTCTGCTGCTAAACTATCTCCCAGAAGGAAAACACTCCCATCACCATAACTGTAATTTAGACTTTGCATGTGGTATGATTTACACCCTAGAGTCAAATGGACAGATTCTGGCCAATCCTGGTCCTAACTGCCTCCTAGATCCCCTATCCTGGTCAATATCCAACACAGGGCATTCTGACATGGCTTAATACTTAAACTTACCACAAGATGGCGATACAACAAGACACATGGTATAGTACCACCATTCACCACATGGGGGTGCTACATGACACAGGGCTTAGTACCACCATTCACCACATGGGGGTGCTTCATGACACAGGGCTTAGTACCACCATTCACCACATGGGGTGCTACATGACACAGTGCATAGTACCACCATTCACCACATGGGGGTGCTTCATGACACAAGGCTTAGTACCACCATTCACCACATGGGGTGCTACATGACAGTGCATAGTACCACCATTCACCACATGGGGTGCTACATGACACAGTGCATAGTACCACCATTCACCACATGGGGTACTACATGACACAGGGCATAGAACCACCATTCACCACATGGGGGTGCTACATGACAAAGAACTTAGTACCACCATTCACCACATGGGGGGTGTTACATGACACAGGGCATAGAACAACCATTCACCACATGGGGGTGTTACATGACAAAGAACTTAGTATCACCATTCACCACATGGGGGTGTTACATGACACAGTGCATAGTACCACCATTCACCACATGGGGGTGCTACAACACAACACAGGGCATAGTGCAATCTCTCACTACATGAAGATGCAACAACATGGCAAGGGCTTGATATACATCATTAAATATACAGATTTTAATATATATGTATCTAGATCTGTTTCAGGACTCTCTAAACTCATTCATCCCTGAAATTTCATAATGAACAATTCCAATCTTTGAATTGGAAGAGTTCAAATGTGTCTTCAGGGGTGAATGAGTTAAGCAAATTGAACTGAAAGAATCCAAATGTCCAAAATCAGAGCCTATATCATTGACTGAAAAACACAAGCGATAGATGAATATAATTATATTCTAGCATGAAACTTTGTTGCATGATATCAGTCTTATCATGCAGATGACATAACGTGTACGAGACCCGAAGGCACTCCCTGGAGTATATACAAGGGAATGGTGGAATGACAAAGTCATGGGCATGCAAGTGTCTCTACCTATATCCTTTCCTGTCTGACCATAATGGTCCTCAAGTTTGACCGACACAGGAAGGTGCTTAGCTCCAATTACAGCAAAAAGGGTCAATAGTCTGGTTGCCAATAGCAATATTGCATTAAAATGGCCCTGGAAGTTAATACAGCCTATTTACAATTAGTATGATATTTTCTGTCACACAAGGCTGTCACCAAAATTTCATTTCCTATTGACAAGTGAATAGTTCCCCTTATAAACAGGTAAACTGTGGTTTGTGACGGATGACCGTCCCTACCATTGTTGACAGTTGGGGACGATGTGATCTGTGATGATGGCCATGGTGATGGTTGGAAAATATAAACTGTAGAAATGAAGACAAATCCTCACACCTGTTCACTAATACCCACAGCTCCTGTTGTCTGGTGCCACGCTAACTTCACCAGACAGAGACACGTATACCAAAACTGAATCAATTCACCACTATTAACACGAATAGTATTTCATATGTTTTTCTGATAAAAACCCTTTGATTCTCTGTAAACATAATCTTGTATATCAATTTTAATGTCCAACAATCAGAAATCATCAACAAAAATTTGATATTCGGATATCCGGAAGGTGACTAGGCCCTGGACACAGGAAGTTCGTGTTGTTTTCCTGTCCTCCACGTTCATGTTTCAAGGCTGTGGTAGCATTTGTTTGATAGGCTTATCATGCATGCACGCTTGCTCGTGGTGGTGGAAGCACGTCAAAATGGCATGTTGCTGGTGCAGGTATTACATACACAAGGCCAAGGAGGGGGAGGATCACGTGTCCAAGGACAAACACCTTCCCGGGGCCATGTTTCAAAACCTACAAACATTGCCAGTTTGAGGTGGCTTTTGAATAAACTGTTACGTATTACAGAGCACACCTACCAGTAAATGTATACGTCCAGAAGTGACAGCAGAGAATTGGAAACCCAAATATACCTCCAAAAACAAATCATTTCTTTTTTACAGAATCCACTGACAGCAAAAGCTTGCAATCTCTCCTACTTAATTTGGTTTTCTGATTTTTTTCGCTCAGTGTATGAAATACCAGATTTTTTTTAGACTTTGTAAGAAATACCTCATTTTTTAAGTTGTATTGGTATGAAATACCTGTGTTTTTAGGCAGTACATGTATATGAAATATCTGATTTTCAAAATTCTCAATTATCACATTCAAAATACAGTGTTGTCTTGGAAAACACATGTGGGATTTTAGGATAAAGCAGGTTTCTTGTTCCCCTTCCCCCCAGGGATATAGACTTGGTCCGAATAGCCAGAAACTCGCTATATCCACGATGCCCATACTTCAATGGTAAAATGTTGGGCGCCACACTAAACAAAAGGTACCTTTAGCCTACTTAATTCAGTGGCTTCAGATCACTAGTAGAACTGTAAGCATTGCACTGGTTCAGTGGTTTCCTCAGACAGAAATAGAAGCACAGAGCTCTGTGCTCTCTAATGCAGAAGCATGAATGGAAAATTTGAAGGAAAACTGTTGCTGTATCTCCATGGTTGTCTACACTGCACTAATGGGAAACCCTGCACACACCCGTCCCGACAGGTTTTTATTACATATTCACCTGATGATCTGTGCCATTAAAACCAAGGCTGTTTTTTCTCCCGAGCCGTCGTGTTTCTGCGGCAATAAGACGACCACCGATAATACTTAAATGCTGATAAAATTGTATTCCTGTCATTTCATAGTGGAATTTCATAGCAGAATTGATGTCAATTTGAAACAAAAAAGAGTTCATGGTTTCGTCATCAGCATTCGCCTGTGATCAATTTCTCTACATATGAATCATCAATGGTGCCAAGACATTAAAGTCTGTAAAGGAAACCTACACAAGGAGGATTTCAAACGACATGTATTATTTAGACTTTTCTCCCCATCTCTCTTAATTGTCACGAGGTCACAGTACCGTTTACATCAGATACCATAAATACCCAATAGTTTTGATATAAAGAATTTTTCAAGCATAATAAATCTTATTCAAACGAAAAGCACATCATGCACTGACGACATCTGAATTAGAAAAGTTAATATCTCAGTGAAGGTGTTTGAGAAATGAAAGTACAGCGAAAACATTTAAGGACATGCAGACGAATGCAAACAAGATTTTGAGTGAATCAGATCAATGATTAAGATGGATATCTTTTCGACAGATCCTGGGTGTTCCTCGCGCGACGTCTAATATTTACAGTTTTCAAAGGTTACATTCATCATCAACTTCTGTAAAATGTCACTTACATGATTCACAACAAAACAGCTATTCTCCCACACAATGGCGACTTGCATCGTTCTAACTACCACCGTTGTATGTGATCTGTATGACATGACATGATATAATTGCCCCAAATTTGTATTGTCCTTTTCCTGTGATACCCTGCCAACTGATAGTATTATATGACAATCTTCTGTTTCTTGTTAAGGACAGATCTCTCCTTAGGACATGCATGTATCACACAACAGACAGTTAAGAAGACAAAATACCACACCCCGTCTGTTGAAGACTGCCAGCAGTAAATTTGTTTATTGTTCTCTGAAATATGTTCTTTTGTTCTTTGAGAGAAAAAAGAGGGGGGTAAATCCTGCCACAAGACACTGCCTGCAGGGCGTGCTATCTGTCTTTTATGCTTAGTTTTCCAGTTATTAACAAAAGCGGATTTTTTAGGGCACCCATACTGGAAAAGTGTTGACAATGGAATCAAATGTTGGTTTCCCAGCATGATACTATTTTAGTTCAAGAGGGGAACTTGGGAATCCCTACAATTGACTTGAATACAAAAAATTCTCATGATCAAATAGCTACTTTTTTAAATTACTTTTTATGTAAATGGTGGCTGTTTCCATAGAAAAACGATATTTGTGACATCATTATCTTCATAAAGTTACACCAGATCTGATTGCCTATAGTGCATCCACTGATACATTATCCATGGAAACTGTTTAATTATAGCAAATATGTGACGACAGCTAACCCATATCTACAGAAGGGAACTCATTTGCAGGGTCATTCAAATATATTTTTTATACAATCAGGATGTATCAGAGTAGACAGGTTCCACAATATGTTTGTTAGACTGTCAGATTAGCCAGTCTCTACAATGTATTTGTTAGAAACTGTCAGATTAGACAGAATTCACAATATCTTTGTAAGACTGTCAGATTAGACAGAATTCACAATATATTTGTTTGACTGTCAGATTAGACAGGTTCCACAATGTTTGTTAGAAACTGTCAGGTTAGGCAGGTTCTACAATATCTTTGATGAACTATCAGATCAGTCAAGTTCCACAATATTTTTGAAAGAAACTGAGTTAGTTAAGGCAGGTTCCATAATTTCTAAATAAGAAACTGAATCAGATTAGACAGGTTCCACAATGTCTACCTATGTGAAGTAACTCTTCAGACATACATGAATCACTGGGCTGGCGGCACAAGGCCGGACAGTGGATGAGAGGATTGCATGACCGCCACAGACAAATACTGCCAGGGCGGGCACATGACATTTTGTGTCGAGGCAGCGCCAATGTTGTACACATACAGATACATGGCTTGCCGTCCGTGATGACCAACCCTCTTCTTTAATTCATATGCAGGCAGCAATGGCCGAGACTAGCGTGACATTAGAGAGAACGACTTCGCAGCAAGCTAGCGGATCTGAAAGCCAATTTGACTCGCAATCATTTGTGAAACAAGCAGTTGTGAGCATTTATTACAGATAAACTACAATGTATTATAGTGAGCTGGCGTGTGTTTCCAATCAGTATAACACTGGGGGTGGTGACTTCCCAACAAAGTCAACGCAAAACAGTCTGAAATGGAACCTGGTAAGACACTGCCTGGCTGAGATACCATCAGTACCCAATCTGTGGCGTTCCTCCCCAGACTATCAGTAGGGTCAACACATTACAACTCATTTACCTGTTTATTAAACAAGCCATACTTACCTCAGGCAGTAATCAGTCTATATATATATACGATTGGTTACCTCAGGCTCTTAAGTATTTAATAATTATATATATTTACTGGTTACTGACAGCCACTGAGCAGTAAATATTTATCTAGTTACCTCAGGCTATGAGGAGCAAATGGTCTTTATATACTGCTGGTTATATTACTTCAGGTAATAGACATATATATATTACTGGTTACTTCAGCCTCTATACAGTAAATAGCCATATATATAACTGGTTACCTCAGCCTCTGAGCAGTAAACAGCCATAAATATATATGACTGGTTACCTCAGTCACTGAGCAGTAAACAGCCATATATATAACTGGTTACCTCAGCCTCTGAGCGGTAAATAACCATATATATAACTGGTTACCTCAGCCTCTGAGCAGTAAATAACCATATATATAACTGGTAACCTCAGCCTCTGAGCAGTAAATAGCCATATATATATATAACTGATTACCTCAGCCTCTGAGCAGAAAATAGCCATATATATATATAACTGGTAACCTCAGCCTCTGAGCAGTAAATAGTCATATAATATATAACTGGTTACCTCAGTCACTGAGCAGAAAATAACCATATATATATATAAATGGTAACCTCAGCCTCTTGATCAGTAAATAGTCATATGATATATAACTGGTTACGTCAGTCACTGAGCAGAAAATAACCATATATATATATAACTGGTAACCTCAGCCTCTGAGCAGTAAATAGTCATATAATATATAACTGGTTACTTCATCCTCTGGAAACCAAAGCTCACAGGAGTAAATATGTCATTCAACCAGCCTTACTACTGGTTAGGCTAAGGTTTTGCTCCCAGAACACCAGAAATACGAAACACAATAGAGTAATGGTCTGTGATTCAGACTACAGTATGCATACAATTTTTTGCTTACAGCAATATTTTTTACTGAATGCAAATCCGATTCAATAAGATGTTGTTCCGAACTATGTAAATTTTTCAATTCAATAAACTGATCCCAGCAAATGAAATTTGAATTAAATGGAGACAGAATCGGAAGGGATCGAAACAAGATGATGAATATAGATCAGTCATGATGAGCTATTGTCGCAATTTTATTTGCATCAAGTTTCCTTACTGTCTGTGTGCCCTGCCCTTTAGGCTATAATTACAGGGGGGTTCAGGTTCTCCCCCAATACAGAGCCCGGCCTCAATTCAATTTATAGAATCCTGTTTATTAAATTCTGGTTGTGTCGATAGAGATCTAATACTGTTAGAATGGTGTGGGGGATGTAAAAACTCCTCATTGTGTCTCGTAATTCCTCAGCCTTCAGCTCCCTAAAACTCCTTCCCTCCACATCAATATCCTTCTGTTCCCTTCCTTCCCTCCAGCTCCCTTCGTCCCCTCCCCTCCCTTCCAGCTCCCTCTATTCCCTCCTGTCCAGCTCCCTCTGTCCCCTCCCCTCCAGCTCCCTCTGTCCCCTC
>NW_018404790.1:439512-439701 GCF_002113885.1 Mizuhopecten yessoensis | reverse complement strand
TCCCCTCCAGCTCCCTCTGTCCCCTCCCCTCCCTCTGGCCCTTCCCTCCAGCTACCTCTGTCCCCTTCCCTCTCTTCTACCTCCCTCTTTTCTATCTCACCAGCTCCCTCTGTCCCCTCCCCTCCAGCTCCCTCTGTCCCCTCCCCTCCCTTCCAGCTCCCTCTGTCCCCTCCCCTCCCTCTGGCCCCT
>NW_018404790.1:374955-438603 GCF_002113885.1 Mizuhopecten yessoensis | reverse complement strand
TCCAGCTCCCTCTGTCCCCTTCCCTCCCGTCAAGCTCCCCCTGTCCCCTTTCCTCCCCTCCAGCTCCCTCTGTCCCCTTTCCTCCCCTCCAGCTCCCTTTGTCCCCATCCCTCCCCTCCAGCTCCCTCTGTCCCCTTTCCTCTACCTTTCTCTTTTCTACCTCACCAGCTCCATCCCCTCCAGCTCCCTGTCCCCTTCCCTCCCACTACTGCTCGTTCTTTTCCCATCCCTTCCTCAGCATATCCTGTTCAGTTACCTCCCCTCCAGCTCCCTGTATACTCTTCAATCCCCCTCTAGGTTTCTGTTCCTTTTCTTCCCCCTCAAGCTTCATATCTTTACTTCCCTCTCTGCCCCTCCAGCTCCCTCTTTTTTCTTGGTTATTGCCCTTCAACTTTCTCTGTCCCCTTCTTCCCTGTTCCTACACTACACTCTTCCCTCCCCTCCATGTCCATCCCGATCCTCTTCTTTCTAAAATCTATCTGTTTCTGCATTAACAGGTAACGTCACTGAGTTATCACTATAAACAGTCAGACCTTGAAACATAGCAGACATTCTTACTGGGTGACAGAATATATTTTTTTTATCAAAAACCAACATTATTTCATATTAGCATACTACACTATTCCCAAAGAATGTATACTCATACCAGTGTTATTCTCCATGAATGAACACGCAACACCTTCTCGCATGTCTCAAACCTGACCGCATTTCGGCTTGCCATTGAACCGAATAGATCACCCATCATAAATACACCACTTCATTCCACATATCACATGATTTCCATGAATGCTTTGTGAAGCTCAGTTTCTTCAGTTTAAATATAAATTCATGTGTATCTATTTAATGTAACACCTTGTAAGGCACTTTGAGAACATTTCTTTTTATCTGACAAACTAATTTCACATATGTTTTATGCATGAACCAAATATATGCCCGAGACAGTACACAGCAGAAAGGAAAACCCAAGTTGTTGGATTTGTACCGGTATGTTTTTATCAATTTTAACAAAACACAGCTTAGCCAGGTTGCCTATCTCAGCAGAAGTAGGTCAATCTAAATGTTACAGGTACAACACGGGCTGTCATAACTGCTTATCACGAAGACTTTGAAATTAGATGTGGCTGTGAGTATGGTATGTTGCTGTCATTGTAATGTAGAATCTGCAGCACAAAACCTGACAAAAATATTCTAATCATATCGAATATTCAGCAAACGACAAGTTTATGACCACAAGTATGTCATAACTGCTCCTCTTATTTAGAAACTTGATGGATTTCAGGTATAAAGCATACAGGAATGAAACACAAGTTTGATATAACGTTTTGCTATCAAATTGAAATTGAATTCTGATGAAAACCTGACTACTGGAGGATGGGTGTCCTCTTACTCAAAGATTTCCTCATATAGCTTTCAATTGTGACAAGCTGCACAGATTACAGTCTATAAATATTTCTCGTATGTGTTTCATTTACAATGTTGAAGTAACCTAGTAGAACCTTGTTAGAATTCAAACTCATTAAGGCCATGAAACAACTGAGCAATCGGCATAACGATTGAAAGGAGGCAAATACTGTAAAAAGTACTCATTTAAGTAGACCCTACTTTTGGCGTATTATTGAATATCAACAGATGAGCACATTGAAGACTTAGTGCACTCATAATATATGCAATAGAAAACAATATACAGGAACTTCAATTAGCGCAGTCATACTTCAGCACAAGATTAATAGCGCCAAAAGTGCTAAGATAAGAAAACTTGCTAAAATATGTACACTTACATTATATTGCGAGCTATCTAGAAGTCCCCAACCGGACATAGCCATTATGGTACTGTTATTTAGACGACAGTAAGTAAAATAAACACCACAGGATTTATAAATTTATTACAAGTTTGGTCGTAATGTAGGCGAAATACTAAGGACCTTATGCTCCAGACAAAGATTTTGTATCAAAAATGAACCAATCGCCATAACTCGGCTCTATACCTGATTTTAACATATGATGACACTCTGCCATTCAAAAGGTGCGCATATAACATTTGGCAGTTGTAGGTTAAAGAGTATATGAGTTATGCCCAAGACAAAAGACAGTCACAAAGGGCCGTAACTCTGTATATAGTTTGGCACAAGACCTACCATCCTGTTCATACATGACACTGCCATCCCATCTTTTATTTTATTTTTTCACATCATTGACTATCAGAGATGTACAACTTGGCGAAGCCTACAATAAAATTTCGTAAATCAGATAAACAATGAATGTTGGATAGCTGAAGCCAATCCCATTTAGATTTGGGTCCAACTTTTTCCACTGAATTAAACGTTTATAATCTGTAAAATATTTGCCACATACGTTGAAACATATTTGTTTTCATCAATATTCGAAACATTTCAAAAGAAGAATGGAGCTTTGACAGCACATTTTATTGATTAAGGTGATAAAAAGTCATGGCATTTCAAAGTGCTCAATTGATATTAGGCGTTTGAATGCCAAATCAACCATATTTGTCAGGGACACCCGCAGAGAATAGGTCAAATGTGGAGTATAACAAAGCCTGATCGCAATCCGCGGAATGAATGAACACCACGTAATCTTACTGTAACCTTTAAAGGTATTCGGAGATAACACCAGAAACTGCTACCATAAAAGTACAAGGTTTCATTCATAAAATGTCCAGGTGTGCTTTTTTTAAAGTTCCAAATTTGAATTACAACATCCGATATAACCTCATGTTGAAGAACGTAGGTCCTGATATACTTTACGACTAACTGGATTTATTTATACAGTGGCATTTTTATTTATAGTATTTATATTACCAGCAATGGAAAAATAACGAAATGCTTTTTCGTGTTCATGTGGACAAATGGATTTAATAGGAATTACCATGACTTCCAAAACTTTACTTTGAATCATTTTTAAATTGCAGTTGATCCAAAATGTATCACATTTTCGCCGCCTTTAATTTTTTCTTTCATTATGACTTATAAAAGTCAGGATAATATGGTGTTATTGTATAATGTTCAAGTTGGGGAAGATTCGTAGTCGCCTCATCCTTATATATCAGAGTAAGAAATCAATGAATAGACAAGCTCTTCTTCACGAACTTTGGAATTGTGCAGTTTACCTGGCATGTAATTTACTGTAACTGTACCTAAATCATCCATTATATTCCACATGGAATGACTGCTCCGGGACTTAAGCATTTAAAATTCATGATATCTCGTGGAAAGGGGAACGTTTTATTTTAATTTTTAAATATTCTTCTTAAAAGAGAATTTATTTGACTTAAATGTGTCTTGGCAATTGCCAATAAAACCGTTTGTAATACCTCATACATCGCAAGAAGACAATTAGCCCTGGGCTTAACATTGAGCAAGGGGACTGGAAAACACTGCTACATGAAATACAACCCCTACAATGCTTCTAATTTTAGAGGTAGGAGGTTGACCAGTCTGAAACAAGCAAAATGTTGGAATGGCTAATGCTGAAACCAAGACATGTTTACTGCAGGAAATCGTGTCCTCTTACGACAGAAAAGGTCCAACTATAAGTGCACAGCCCTCACTTTTGCCAAAAAAGTACCAATCAAATATTCGGAAAAAAGTTCCTCCTTGATTCCCGTCCCCAAGTAAAAAACATTGAAAAGTTCATCAACTGAAGATGGGGGATCACTGAGGTATCCTGCAGCTCACATTGACTTGAGTAAAACTGCAGTGTTGATGTAAATTCCCCTCCCCCCGGCAGATTAGGGAGAGTCGATAAGACAATTCAATATCCTGCCCTTATTTTCTAAAGATTAGCTAAATTAACTGTACCATATGCATAGCTTCAATCTCCACATTTGATTGCTCTGATCTAGGCTGGGAAAGTGCAAGGAGTTTAACTGTATTAAAATGACTTGGTAAACATCTCCCGAAAAATACACTAGAACCATGTTTGAAATAATGCATTTTCCAATCTATCTTTTTGCCTCGTTTTCTATAAAATTTTAATGCCAATAGTACAGAATTCTCAACTTGAAGAATCAATCAGCGTTAATTTTTGCCCTGTTTCCCGGATTCTGGCTCAATTTAAATGAAGTAAAAAGATCACAGACTACTGGCAATTTAATCTTTTAATTCCTACCAGCTCCGGGGGAACTGATCCTGGAACAGTGGTGCAGGTTTTCAAGGCATGTTTGCTCAAACCGTACCGAACGTACGGCACCACACGATGACAATAGGCTACTGTCATCCCAGGGAACTGTAAGCGTTTGAGATTTCATTTCACACGACTCTGTTCAAATAATTGCATAACTTCCGGAAATACTGAAACCAAAACATCTCAGTGGTTTGTCAATTCCCCACTCAGATCATCACCTTCTGTTGTGCAACAGTTTCTAAAAAATTGAATTTTTCATCAGATACCAAATGTTAGTATCAAAAAGGATCATCTCAAAATTGTTAAAACTGCTTTAGACAAGAGTCTCTCCTCTCTTTTCCCCACATCCACTAGATCAGACGTAATGAAAACCTTAGCTCTAGTAGCATGATAATGCTTAAACAATGGTAGATACTGCATGATTAGAGTTTATTACGTTAAAGGATCGAGACAAAAATTAGACATTATCTGTCACAGACGAAACAGGTATTTATCCATACACATCTATTTGTCTATAACATTTCTGGATTTACGATTTTTATTGCCCGATATTCACGTGATATTGCTGGCACATGAGAAGCATCACGGTGGTGAGAGGAGGGATGACTGTACAATGTGTAGATGGCTTGTTATAATGAAGCTCGAGTCTTGCCATATACATGCGTCAGGGGACCAACAAGAAATTGAATTCTCCCTATTCAGAGAAACTTTCTACATGTAAAACTCGGTATCACAAAAGTGCTTTTCTCACCATGTACCTATAATGTAACTCCCGACTTGGAGTGCGTCAACTTTCAGTGGCGTGGCATAGCCGAGACGCCTGGCAGGGAAGCTTTTGCGATAAGTTTTGATACCAACTTAGAAATCAATAGCACATCAATCCTGTGCCATTGTCGATGATGAACATTGCCCAAGCATTGTTTCTTGTTTTCTTATCAGTCTCTGAAGTCCCCTCGTAAATTTCACGCTCAAGTAACCCCACTGCTGAATTGACAGTGACTGGGTGATTTTAACCCCCACCTCTTCTCTCCCTCCCACACCATGGCCAGTATCCAACACAACAACCTCCACAACAGGTACCTGGATGGCCTTTAATACGTTACAATGACACAAGCTAAACGCTGGCCTTTATAACCAATGGTGGATTCCTTCTCCCTCTATAGATCTTTAAATGAGAAACTCATTCATCTCATTTGCTTTCTGGTTTCCAATAGAAACTCTAGAATAGTCACTATCAGTCTCCAACAGAAATTTGCATGGTTTATTTCATTTTATTTCACAAAATTTCTTGAATTTCAAAAGAAATTCTCAGGGAAACATACAAAACTATCAAGAGTTTATCTCAGAAGTTGTTTAGTCTTAAAGGAAACTCTCTTGAGTCTCCATAGGAAACCCTTGGGTCATCATCCTCGAAACCTATAATGGTTAGAATTGAAACCTATAATGGTTACCATTGAAGGATACCATAGAAACCTATAATGGTTACCATTGAAACCTATAATGGTACCATTGAAACCTATAATGGTACCATAGAAACCTATAATGGTACCATTGAAACCTATAGTGGTTACCATTTAAACCTATAATGGTACCATTAAAACCTATAATGGTTACCATTTAAACCTATAATGGATACCATTGAAACCTATAATGGTAACCATTGAAACCTATAATGGATACCATAGAAACCTATAATGGTTACCATTGAAACCTATAATGGTTACCATTGAAACCTACAATGGATATCATAGAAACCTATAATGGATACCATTGAAACCTATAATGGTTACCATTGAAACCTATAATGGATACCATAGAAACCTATAATGGATACCATTGAAACTTATAATGGTTACCATAGAAACCTATAATGGTGCCATTGAAACCTATAATGGTTACCATCAGCTTCTCCCATGGTGTACATTTGAATTTTCCAACCACTCCTACTCTAAATTGTACTACCAGATTTCTATGAATCATGTTCATATCAAACCTCACCATGTGTTGCTGCTCAAGGCAAATTAATTATGTAAATGCATTGACTATTTGTTATTTCAATAGCTGAATTCATGAAATAGATTTACTCTTAATTTGAAAATAATACATATAATTTCTACAGAAAAAAACGTGATTCTATATTCCCAGCAGTTGATACACAGCAAGAGATGCTATAGGCCATGTAAAGACTTTTAGTGTATAAAGGTGTGGGCTAGGGCCTATTATTTCCATCCTAATTGCTAACATTATCTTTCATTTGCACCATTTTAAATTTCAAAACAGATGTGAAGAAACTCTCTACGAATCATCTGCAGCTATAATTTTGCTGGGGCGCTCTGATGAATGCTTTTAGTTGCAATATCACGGTATGTTGACAACATTTTAAATGGTGCTTTTATATCCTTCAACGGATCTCCTGCCGAATCACGGATGTAGGCTACGGCCACGGCAGTATGAGGTGAAGATAGTGGTACTAGGTGTAGGATGGTAAACGTTAAAGCAATTAATGTATTATTTATGGAAACGTTGAATTAATGGCAACTTGTTTTCAGCTCCCACTGATGTTCAAAGAATCTTGCTTTGTTTTTAATGATGGTATTTACTAGATTGCCATGCACGCACGGCCTTTCAGTCCAACAGCACGTCAGTGAGGTTTACGTCAGATTTACTCCCTCTCTGTTAAAACAAAAATAATGAGGAAGAAACATCCCATTGACTTTTGCATGAATATTAGCCCGTGTGAGTGATGTGTGCTCATTATATGTGAATGGTTAGACTATAATACAAATGATACTTCTAAACAAAAGACTTCCATTTTCTGTCGATAATATTTCCTTCTCACAACATAGAAAATTGGCACCTACACATAAAGAAACAATTCCAAAGCAAATAGGCATGTATGTATTTCATGTAGGAGGGTTTTGACCATTTTAACAATATACTAGTGTTTTTGTATGGTAGAGGATGTCGTAGTTAAAGAACGTCCTGCACTATCTACACCACTGATCCAGAAACCATATGTAAAAGTGTGAAGAAAAAACAAAGCAATTCCTAAAATTATTGGTCAATTAAGCATGGCCAGGACACAGATCAGTCTATAAAACATCAGCAAGATACTGACTAACATAAAAGCCTCAACAAGGTTGATCAACAGCTTTATGGTCTATACATGTCATAATCTTGCACCCACATGTCAATAATGACAGATAGCTGATCACCGGTCATCCATCACAGCTAACTGACCATTTCCTCTGGTCAAGGCCAGTCAGGACACCATTCAACTAAAGCAGGGGCACATACATGCAGTGCAGACTCTATATTATTTATATCATATAGCCAAATTCTTTGTATTGTTAATGTATCATGAGGCAAAATTGCCGATATTAAACCCGTTACATGGCAGGATCGTGTGTATATCATCCATAACATGGGCGGATTCGGAGTGTTCTATTTATATCAAGAAAGATTCATTTCACATTGACGTTAGTTACCAACAGCATCAGGAAATTGCATGCTGCCATGATGATCAATGTCCTTATTTGGAATTTAGATTTGTCTTCCATAAAAATTACCACCTATATTCTACAAGTCGACATAAAGATATATATGTGTGTATGCTAGAAAAAGTAATTTTGCTTTTAAAACAAATCCTGTATGATACGAGGTCATTCAGATTTATATACAAGAGGTAGTATCTACAATATACCCTGTATGATGTTCATAAATTTCTCCAAAATCATATAAGCATAGTCACGAAAACTTGAAGGGAAAAAAACTTTTATCAAGAATTTCAATTTTCTCCCAAATGGAAAGACTGACAAAGACAGATACTAGTAGACAAACCATTTCCCCGATAATCAATATTAACGTTCAAATTCTGTCAGGAGACGGTATATATGATCTCCGCCACACCACCAGAAAATAATATACATACACAGACGAGCTTCAAACAACAGCCTCACTTCATCTTAATCACATAGTCATGTCCCTCAGACCTAACTTCAAATTAAAAGCCCACAATTTGTCTAACAAATCTGTAGTAGCCTGGAGCCCTGGCAAACGGAACAAGCATTACTTGTTGTTCACTGCTCCATCAAGCCCTGAGGCTATATACACGGAGCTCAGGCCTTGATAGATTGAATGAACTGATCAATTTTGGTTTCCAGCCATCACCTTACGCCACATGAAGTGGATTTTACGGTCCTTAGCCACCAATCTATTACAATCCGCCTTTGTTTTTATATCTTTTGTTTTCCAATTGAGCAGCTATGGATGAATCCGGCCATCCCTTAAAAAAGTTGCGCTAAGTGAGATATGTGTTTTCTTTTGTCTTTTGGAACTATTGTTAGTAGTTGTAAATGAAAAAGGACAAATGACTGATTTTGTTTATCCCCATGAAAACTCAACAAGGCACTTAATAGGATTTTAAGCTAAAGTGTATAATGAACATCAATATTTGTCATCACAGAATTCTACAGTGACAAAGATGACACTATACAATCACAGCCATTCCGACTCATAACCACGTTTTACTTCTTTTATTTCTTTTATCTCCGATTTCGTCATTACCAACGTGTTTATACTAAAGAAACACCATGCTATTTTTTTACTTAAAATCTTCTCCGAAGACAAAATCCCTTGATGACTTTAACCGACACTTTTCTTGTGCTGACATTAACCGATATACCTTACATCAAGTTTTATAATGTGAACCACTACAGCTTCGAGACTCTACACCATTCTATAGTGCTACCATCTAGGTATGGCTTGGTGTCAGCACGGGAAACTCCACACTACTGATGGCGGTTGTTGTTGGTGAAATATTCTGTCCGTCCCCCCGAGCCCCGCGGCTCTAATTACTGATGCCAGAGCCTTTGTTTAACAATTAAACTCAGCAATACCAGTACGGCTGATCCACACAGGACCCATTCTACAGGCATTACCACAAGATTCCTACAACAATTTCCCTAATCAGCATTTTTGAAGGGAAATACCAATAACATCGGAAGACTTTGCTTTCACATTCAGAGAAAGTCAACCTTGAAAAATAACAGCTATTTCCTTTTCGCATAAACCCTCCTGACTTCAACTTCTGTTTAATGACATGAATGCAATCAATATAATAATTTCTCAATCTGATTGGCCTTCCATTGGTTCCGACAACAATTGAGGATTTTTTGTAAATCTCCACTTGACCCTGAACTCATCGCATTTCAATGAATAATAACTTTAACCTTTCCCGTCGATCAACTGAATAATTCTAGACACAGATTTTTCTGACAACCTGGTACGTGTTCAGAAGCTTTTTTCTACAACTGTTAATTCCTAAACAAGAATGATCAAGGGTTTGACCTTGTTTGTTTGACCTAGTTTCGGCCTGTACTCTGTACTTATATTTTAAGCCTGGACATATTTGGCCATGTTTGTATGTACTTAGCCTCGTGTCTGAATCGATCTCATTAGTGACCTTGAGTCTGTATGTACTTGACTTTAAGTCTATTTGCATTACTTTGAGCCTGATTGTATTTGACTTTTGAGTCTATCTGGACTTGACCTTCAGTGTGTATGTATTTGACCTTGAATCTATCTCATATTTTATATGGTGTCTGTATGTACTTGACCTCTAGCTTATTTGCATTTAACCTTTGAGTCGAACTCATAATTGACCTTGAGTCAGTATGTGTTCCACCTAAAGTGTATCAGAATTTGACCTTGAGTCTGACAGTATTTGACCTTGTGTCTGTATCATTTGACCTTGAAAGTCATGCTGTTAAGTAGATACCAAGATAAAAAGTTGCCTACCATTGTATCTGTGAAGGCATATAGGTGGCGCTGGTCCGTGTCAAAGTACATGTTCTTTCGGATGGCATTTCCCTCATCAATGACGACCTCCTCATATGCCTCTGCAACCTCTTGGGACGATATCGCAACCTGGAAGAATACAGAAGTTGGTTAATAGAGATCTATACAAAAAAGGAAGAAACAGATAATGTATTCAGATCAAACATGTTTGTAAAACATACTTATGTCCCCTCTCTTGCTTTAATGGAAAGATCGCTAGACTGAAAATCTAACCAAGGCCAGTGAAGCAGAAAATATAGGTCACGGTGACCTACATTTCATAGAATGGTGCGGTCCTTATCAAGATGGTGCGGTCCTTATCAAGATGGTGCGGTCCTTATCAAGATGTATACAGAGATGAATTTGATAACTATTGGACTTTTAATATTGTGACTTCAAGTCCAACTTACCGAAATGTCAGACAAATAGATGGACCAATGGAAACAGAAAATACTTAATGCCCCCTCCACTATGTTGAAGGGGGATAAAAATGGAAGAATAAAACAATATATAGCATGTATTTAACATTTGGTTTTCATATAGATAGAAGACAGCGGTGAATTAGTACTGCACATAACAGACAGTGAACAAAGTGAAGGGACCAATTAAAAGCCATTGTTAAACTAATGGCAGCATCAGCAGCAGCAGCATGATGGTTTTACCCATACAAGTACTCTCAATAAACAGGTAATTATGTCCACTGTTTACAAGGGAGACATTTAACCAAGCAGGTGCCTGATAGACTGGTACAGGTATTTATACTCCATCTTCATCAAACCCTATATGTCCACTTAATAGTTGAACATTCTAATTTGATCATCGTTATGTATCCTTGCTCGTATTTACGCAATCCTGAGAGCCAGGTAACTAAACGAACCTGTTTGCACTGTGTACATCGGATTGCAGAAATAATTATATTTTCAATTATGTCTGATCGATAACTTTCACTTAAATAGACTGGTCTACTGTAATAATTGTCTTTACCTTAGATGTATAGCCCTGACAATTGTTTGTGTGTTCTTAAACATTCCTACTGAAGTGTTATAGCATTCCATTTCCTAGCACAGGCATTTATGTTTGAACTAGCAGTGTTAGGTGCACACAGATCTGTGGAGAACCTGTGGCACAATAAAGACTCAGCAGACTCTAGTTAACACAGGTCTGTGGGGACCAGACTAAACTCAGGTCCAAGAGGACCAGACACAATCACAGGTCTGTGGGGACCAGACCTAAATTCAGGTCCAAGAGGACCAGACACAATCACAGGTCTGGTGGGGACCAGACATTAACTCGGGTCCAAGAGGACCAGACACAATCACAGGTGTGGTGGGACCAGACCTTTACTCGGGTTCAAGAGGACCAGAGACAATCAAAGGTCTGATGGGGACCAGACCTAAACTAGGGTCAAAGAGAACCGGAGAAAATCACAGGTCTGTGGGAACTTCAAGCAATCACAGGTCTGGGGGAGACCAAGCCTAGATGACCTTGAGGTAAACACATGTCACAGAATCCAGCTTGGGGAAGGGGGTTAGGAGGGATGGGGGGAGTTACTTTAAACATTACTCTGGGAAAGTAGAAAATCTGCAAATACCAAGTACTGTTGGGATTCTATCCAAGTGTCAGGAATATAATAAATTCTAAATAAGCTGTTTTAAAACGTTGAACATAATTTAACCACCTTTTTTACATCAGGATCTTGGCCTGACTATGAGAGATTAAATATTGAAGAATCAATATCTACTAGCTTTAACTGAAATTTTGTACAAGCAACATTGCAATGATTCGAGATGTATTAGAAAAATATATTCATGAGATTGATCAGCTGATTAACCTACAGTTAATCCTATTCGAATTCATCCTGTGGCATTTCCAAACTTCTGCAGGATGAGATAGTGAAATGAAAGGCTAGAATGTATCCTTTACAGGGAAAAATGTCTGCAACACCATTTAGGTTTAAGACTGTTATTGATTTCTAATTACAATGCAAACAGTAACTGGAGTTAAAACTGTGGTAAGTTTCATACTGACTTTCATGAAATGCAACTGAACAAAAATCAAATTTAGCACTTCTCTCACTCAAACTGCTCAAAAACAGAAACATGTTTATTTCTCCGAGTTGGCACCTGGTGTCGCCTGCTCATCAGTGGGAAAGTTGCAGTGAATTAGGGTATTTTAATTGGAGTGAAGTGCACTCAGTGGTGCAGTCCAATGTCACAAGCGCAACAGCAGTGCCGCATTAAAGAGCAGTATGACTGCAAATTCAGTCCTGCTTCGATTATCATTCAAAGAAATTCAAACGATTGCTGTTTTTGTGGGGGGGGGGTTCTAACGATAGAATAGCATCACTTTAATGAAACAACCTATATTCATCTTCAATGATCGAAGAGCTCCTGCGAGATCAAACTTGTGCAGATTTCGTAAAAACTTATGTGCAACATTTGCAATTCTATGTGTCCAATTACTGAGAGAACAGTATTATTCTGTTTCCGTTGCTATGGTAATACGTCACCACTGCCGCGTTTAATGCAATGTCTTACACTTACAATTCCATCCTTCCATCATTTTGTGAGAAAATTATACATTCTACACTATTTCTTCTCAATTTTTGTTTTATATTTTTTGTCAGATCAATGATTCTCCAAGCAATTTGTGATATTTACAATCCCATGACACCAGAACTTGCAATGGTTATTTATCAAGTCCTTTCGTTCTCCAGGCTTTCAATGTCAAAACATGCTAATTGTTGCCAGCCATTATTCATACAGGATGCATCCCCATGGTAGATTTGAGATGATTTTCAGAGCAATGCATATTCTGGAAATAATTCTAACAATTACAATTTCATAGTACCGTTTGTTTATTGTGATGATGAGAGCTGTATGTGTTCTACAGAGCAGACGTGTTATTACCGTACAGCGTGGTGCACTGCGTAACAGTCGGAGTCCCTCAGCACCAATTACACGATATCTTGTCATCCCCATGCACTCGCTTGTTAAATGGCAGCGTCTAAAGTTACATTATTGACCAAAAAGCATGTACGTTAAAGGCAGTGATGCTGACCTAGGGTATGTGGAGGTATAAAAGTGCAGGCCCCTCCCACAAATCGCCTCCACAATTAATACACCAACAGGTACTTTGCTAAATTAACAGACATATTTCATCAAAGAGAAACGTTAGCAAGGGAATCGTTAAACTAGAGACATCACCATTGCTGAGGGCTATGAATTTGATGATAAACAGCCAAAGCCTCGCATGAAAACATGGACTATGAGAGTACCTATCCAACTACAAGGCGGCAACAGGCAAAAGTAATATTTTAATAACCTGCTGGAGAGACCTGGCAGAGGTGATATGTAGCGCAGTGTTACACCTGAATGGAGCTGATGGTGGATGGAGGCCAATGAATCCATTACTCAGCACAAAGGATGTGACAATCGAGCCGATTCTGCTGACAAAGCACAAATGACTATCGACTCTAAACACGCCAAGTTACAATGCTTCTAACTGCTTTTATCTGACCAGACAACCTGACCATTAATCTCTAGACAAAGAAACCATACAAAGCTATAGAAGTCCCCTCAATATCACATCACACTAGGTCAATCAGGTTTATGTAAAGGGAAATTAGGTTTAGGTAAAGAGACAGATATTAGACACTAGTGCAGTATCACTTCATTCATTTATATGGGACGATCCCAATTTCCTTACGTAATTCTAATTCTGCACCCAAGTGTTGTCATTTTTGCATGAAAAGTATGAAGGAAAAGATTACTATATACTGGGAAATGACTGCTCAGTAAATTATTTGCCCTTGACCAGATTTATCTCCATATCAACCCTGTGTTCATGTCTCCCTCCACATTTGATTTAACTATGTGGTTGACCAATGTTCACTATGATTATAACTTCGCCCTCATTACGGAGGGCAAAAAAGGCTAAAGTTAAACTGAAGCGAAAATGTCCCGGTCTACAGTACTTGCTCTTGTTATGTACTTTCACTGCACCAATAAAATAAAGGGACAGATTACCTCCCCTTGTTAAGAATCAAGACTATGGACAGATTATCTTTCCTGTTATGTTAATTCAAAGCAGTACAGCAAACAAGGGACAGAGTACCTCCCCTTGTTAAGAATCATGACTATGGACAGATTATCTTTCCTGTTATGTTAGTTCATAGCAGTACAGCAAACAAGGGACAGATTACCTCCCCTTGTTAAGTATTTTCACAGCACCAGGACTCTGGACATATGATCTCTTCTGTTATGTTATTTCATATCGGAACGGCTCACAAGGGACAGATTACCTCCCCTTGTTTTGTACTTTCACAGCTCCAAGTTAATTTTCAGTTTATGTCACAAATATTTGCTACTCAACTTTTATACATTGCAACAAAATCATTTGGCTGCAATTTCCAATGAGTTTCACATCAATGTGGACATTACGAGTGCAGAATTCATCCTGTTATCCTTGAATCATTAACTGTCTTTCAGAATCATTAACTGTCTTTCAGAATCATTAACTGTCTTTCAGAATCGTTAACTGTCTTTCAGAAAGGACGTCACGGATTGGCTGTTAATTCCATATTCCTGAGCAAGACTTTGCATGATTGAATCCTCAGCCAGTCTGTAAGGTCTTGCGTGATTGGTTACTAATTGAATGTATATGCAAATAAAGCGAAATAAGGGAATAAGCATTCTTTTTGTTTTTGCCAAACATTTGTGATAATATACTGTAGCTACTGTGTCTGTGGTTGTGGCGTCAGAGGTGGAGAGTTGGGTCTCCACAGAGCAGGGATCATGCTAGGGCGTTTTGCTAGAACTAACCATGTTTATATCTCTCCTATACATCCCAGTCAAATAATACAGTTTGTAACACGCATATCCTGACTCAAGTCTTCATCCGTCCAAATCAATAAGAATACAGAAATAGAAGCTATGTATTTATTTGGCCGATTTTTTATTGTGATATGATTCACAAGCTGATTTCTTGAGACATTGTAAATGAAATGGTCCCGGAAGGAAACAGTTTTTATTTAAATAAAAGTATCCTGCACAAAAACATGTATTATTCCTTTCAGTACAAATCATACGCATTCCTACATAATTTTTTACAAACACAAAGCTATAGAAATATTTTTCTCCACAAAGAATTGTGTATTTGATGTCACAAATGTACATGTATTTAAGTTTGATTCTACGCCAATGGAAAGTGGAATCATAAAGGCAAACATCTACATAGAGAATAGAGTGGAGAATAACCTATTTCATAGAGTATAACACCAGACCATTTGTCACACCAGGGTGACAAGAAAAGCATGTGATTGTGAAAGCTGGCTGAGGTACTATTTGTTTACATTCCCATGCCGATCCTATTTTGTGTAGGTTAGCTGTACGCCCCTTTCCCACACCACTACCTTACCATAACCACAAACCACAAATCGCAATGTTTTAATAGCACAGTGTACAGGTGTCATTTTACAAGACAGCTCTGTCTCACTGGTAGGTGTGTATTGACTCTACAGAATCCTGCGGTGCTATTGGGGTATTACGGGTACCTCAGGTAAACAAGGGGGTGTCTGTTACAGGGACATTTAAACTGCTAACTACGCGATCTCTGATTGGCTAGAAGTTTGGAGGCCAATTTTAGACATAAGGTAAGAGGCTAACTTCTAGTAGTAGATTTGGAGGCCAATTATTTTCGTAAGATTTGAAACAAATCATTGATGTAAGGTCGGAAGCACTTGATGGTCCCAAGATTGGAAGCCAACTATCGGTTGTAAATTTGGAGGCCAACTATTGGTTGTTACTTTGGAGGCCA
Source organism: Mizuhopecten yessoensis (assembly GCF_002113885.1). NCBI lineage: Eukaryota > Metazoa > Mollusca > Bivalvia > Pectinida > Pectinidae > Mizuhopecten > Mizuhopecten yessoensis. The sequence continues at coordinate 422,808 of NW_018404790.1, read as the reverse complement.
ACTATGCTTGCAAGGTTTGAAATCAACTGCTGTGTATTGCTAACATTTCATTATGTTAAGCATCTATCACAAATTCTACTTTCATGCCAAACATTTTTTTGGTCAGTTTATGAAATGTGTACTCAAAATTCAAGTAATTATCCACTGAAATTGTGGTAAGGTTAGAAGCCCAGCATTTGGTTTGAAGGCCAAATATCAGTTTTGAAGTTTGAAGGCCAACTGTTGATCAAAAACTTGGAGGCAAACTATTGGTTAGAAATTTCGAGGGTTGTATGTAAGCTTGGCCAACAGACTAAAGTCATCTCCCCTTTTTAAAATGGACTTGTATTGAAGAGCACTGAGATTTTACTGCGACAAGGTAGTGAGTTTGACCCTGATAATAGGTGTTCAATGATACCAGGCCTAGGTCTATAATAACTCCCAATCCAGCCATTTATCTCTTCTACTCCCCACAAAACCATTTCTTCTCGGTGAATAGAGTGTTTATGAATTAAATCGGAGGTGTTTCCTATGTAAACACCGCTATATAATAACACTGCTGATCTTCCATACAGGATTGCTGCTCGTAATAAATGGTCGGCTTTAACCTCGTCTCAGTCTCTTTATTAATATTTTTACACAGCCTTCCTTTTCTCTAAGGGACTCCTTTAAGTCTCCTTTATGCACCACAGTAGATTTTTGGGTCCAACTTTAAAATACTGATGTAGAACCTGTCTTGAAAAATTGTCTTGTATGACTCCCTTTGAAGAAACCATTTTGTACGAAATTCCATTGTCAGAAATAGCATTTTTTAATGTCAATTAAACTTGTGTTTACTGGTTATCTGTCTACAAAGAATAAAATTTAAACATAGGTTGACATGTCTTTCTGTAGATTTTTTTTATTTTTTCATTTGTGAATTTTGGAAGGAAGGTATATCCTGTAAATGTTGTTTTATTGTTAATAGGTTATGGGGGTGGTCTGGCCTGGTTTACTGGGAAGAGCTTGATTCCACACATTACCTGTGTGTTGAGCAGGTAGACCACATGTAACCTGTGCTAGTCGGGTAGCTCACCTGTACGTAGCGTACCAAGTATATCTTACACCAACACAACGTCAGATTGTTTATATAAAACACAATCGATCACATAATTTTGTGTTGATGTCAGCTCATTTTCTATTTTCAGACGGCAGATTATTTCCATATCAAGACTGTACCTCATTAGAGAAGGAGAATGCTGCTTTATGATCGACCTTGTAATTTCACCCGATTAGGTAGTGTTATTACCGCCCCTACAGGTCGTCAAATCCAACAATTACATAGCTACTTCCCAACTACCTGTAATCAACATCTCATGTTTTTTCCTCCGTAAAGTCTGGGGGACTTTAAGGGCTTCAATCTCATAAAATCAGAACAAAATTAATCAAATTTGGCTTTCTGACACTCTTTACATCAAAAATTTAATATAGGTACCCTGCATCACCAACTCTGTCAATCCAATGCCTTTAATTACCCAGTATAAATAATTCTGCCCCTAATATTCCAGCAATTAATCCCAGCCTTGCCATACTCCTAAGTAATCTTATGACTTTGGTAAGGTCAGAGCCTTGCCACTTGACTGAAAACAGTTGGGAGAGGTCATCTCTTTATCACCATGGATATCAGTATCTATCAGCCTCCACATGGGAACTGACCCAAGTAATACAGTAAAAGATTTAAGCACACCATTCCTCATCCCATAATCTATTAAGCTAACCTCCTCCCAATGAAGTTTTTCTATATATAGCAACATTTCAATTGCCATGTGCCTCTAAAATCTTAAATTACAAGATATTAAGATATTATAGCATATCCTTTCAACTATGCTACACCCCAACATGAATCTCTTGTGAAGGTATACCTCTTCCCCTGTATCCATGGTCTCCCCCCTTTGCTACACCTCTATGTGTATCCCCTGTGCTACACCCTAGAAGGGAATCCCCCCTTTGCTACATCTCTATGTGTATCCCCTGTGCTACACCCTGGTGGGGATTCCCCCCTTTGCTACACCTCTATGTGTATCCCCTGTGCTACACTCTAGTAGGGATTCCCCCCTTTGCTACATATCTATGTGTATCCCCTGTGCTACACCCTGGTGGGGATTCCCCCCTTTGCTTCACCTCTATGTGTATTCCCTATGCTACACCCTGGTGGGGATTCCCTCCTTTGCTACATCTCTATGTGTATCCCCTAAGCTACACCCTAGTGGGGATTCCCCCCTTTGCTTCACCTCTATGTGTATCCCCTATGCTACACCCTAGTAGGGATTCCCCCCTTTGCTTCACCTCTATGTGTATTCCCTATGCTACACCCTGGTGGAGATTCTCCCCTTTGCTACATCTCTTTGTGTATCCCCTAAGCTACACCCTAGTGGGGATTCCCCCCTTTGCTTCACCTCTATGTGTATCCCCTGTGCTACACCCTAGTAGGGATTCCCCCCTTTGCTACACCTCTATGTGTATCCCCTATGCTACACCATGGCGGGGATTCCCCCCTTTGCTACACCTCTATTTGTATCCCCTATGTTACACCCTAGTGGGGATTCCCCCCTTTGCTACATCTCCATGTGCATCCCCTGTGCTACACCCGAGTAGGGATTCCCCCCTTTTCTAAACCTTTATGTGTATCCCCTGAGCTACACCCTGGTGGGGATTCCCCCATTTGCTTGAACTCTATGTGGATCCCCTAAGCTACACCCTAGTGGGGGTTCCCCCCTGTGCTTCACCTCTATGTGTATACCCTTAGCTACACCCTGTTGGGGATTCCCCCCTATTCTACTCCTCTATGTGTATCCCATAAGCTAAACCCTGGTGGGGATTTCCCCCTTTGCTACATTTCTATGTGTATCCCCTGAGCTACACCCTGGTGGAGATTCTCCCCTTTGCTACATCTATATGTGTAGCCCCTAAGCTACACCCTAGTAGGGACTCCCCCCTTTGCTACCCCTTTATGTGTATCCCCTTAGCTACACCCTGGTGAGGATTCCCCCCCTTTGCTTCACCTCTATGTGTATCCCCTAAGCTACACCCTGGTGGGGATTCCCCCATTTGCTTCACCTCTATGTGTATCCCCTTAGCTACACCCTGGTGGGGATTCCCCCCTTTGCTACATCTATATGTGTATCCCCTAAGCTACACCCTAGTAGGGATTTCCCCCTTTGCTACATTTCTATGTGTATCCCCTATGTTACACCCTAGTGGGGATTCCTCCCTTTGCTACACCTCTATGTGTATCCCCTATGTTACACCATAGTGGGGATTCCCCCCTTTGCTACACCTCTATGTGTATCCCCTGTGCTACACTCTAGTAGGGAATCCCCCCTTTGCTACATCTCTATGTGTATCCCCTAAGCTACACCCTGGTGGGGATTCCCCCCTTTGCTACATCTCTATGTGTATCCCCTGTGCTACACCCTGGTGAGGATTCCCCCCCTTTGCTTCACCTCTATGTGTATCCCCTATGCTACACCCTAGTGGGGATTCCCCCCTTTGCTTCACCTCTATGTGTATCCCCTATGTTACACCCTAGTGGGGATTCCCCCCTTTGCTACATCTATATGTGTATCCCCTAAGCTACACCCTAGTAGGGAATTCCCCCTTTGCTACATTTCTATGTGTATCCCCTATGTTACACCCTAGTGGGGATTCCCCCCTTTGCTACACCACTATGTGTATCCCCTATGTTACAACATAGTGGGGATTCCCCCCTTTGCTACACCTCTATGTGTATCCCCTATGCTACACCCTAGTGGGGATTCCCCCCTTTGCTACACCTCTATGTGTATCCCCTGTGCTACACCCTGGTGGGGATTCCCCCCTTTGCTACATCTCCATGTGTATCCCCTGTGCTACACCCTGGTGAGGATTCCCCCCTTTGCTTCACCTCTATGTGTATCCCCTATGCTACACCCTAGTAGGGATTCCCCCCTTTGCTTCACCTATATGTGTATCCCCTATGCTACACCCTGGTGGGGATTCCCCTACCCCCATGTGTATTTCCCAGTGATGAGTATGGTGGCATGGTGCCTACTTGTTTGATAAGTGATGATAGTTGTAGATAATCTTATGATACCTGATACAACAGCTGAGACCTGCACTCCCAAGGCCTCATACTGCCAAGCACCTGTCTTAGTCTGGGTATGGGACTTATTGGGGGCAGTCTAACTTACACCCATAAATACAGCCATCATCTCCAGCACCCTAATGCTAGGTTGGGTAGGATTTATGCTGGATTGGGAAGGATACAGTGAAATTGGCCTATAAATCCATACATTTTGCCATTCAGTAAGACATCCACTATAAAAACCTACTCTAAGATATTCCCTCTTAGCCTATTTGCATTATTCCAAGCTCCCTTCTTCTGTCAGGCTATTTGCCCTTCTAGCTCCCTTCATAAGATATTTACTCTAAGACTGTTTGCCCTTTTAGCCCCTTTCGGCAATTAAGAGTGTATTCTTAGACTATTCAGCAAGACATCATTCAACCCTTCAGTAAGAGCCTCCAGTCACCTCACAGCCAAACTTAATTTCCATAACCCCAAGTCTTACATAAACACACAACTAATGCTAGCATAGTGTGATACCTGGCCATGTTTTTATGATTCAGCTATACTGCCAGCCTCTGTGCATGGTCAGCAGGATTTCAACCAAACATTCCTATTTCTTCTACGTGAGATTGTCTATTTCATGAATAAATCATCTCGATTATTTTTATTCTCAATCAAGCACACACCACACTCAAAGTTACATTACCTTGCTCACAATATCCCCGTTACTGTCAGCAGTGTTTTAACTCTGCCACCCCTGAAATTATATTATGGACTATTCCAACCTTTGAATTGGAAGAGTTCAAATGTGTCTTCAGGGGTGATTGAGTTATGTGGGTTTGAGGCTACAGTCAATGAAACATGGTGGCTCCGGTGGAATATGGGGTCAAGTGACAGTAAAGTACACCTTAACAGTTAAGCTTCATTCATCCTAGTTAAAAATATTAAGTTTTATTAAATTCCGTCCAAATATTTCACACATACCATTGTATCATATTTTACATTGAAAAGCATTATTTTTTAAGGAAAGTAGTGTTATTTTTCAACATTAAAGAATGAAACGTATTTTTTGCAGAATTAAGATTCCTACGTCAGATAAAATACAACGAAGGTAATTTTATTTTGTATGTTTAGTGTCTATGTCAAGTCATAGTAAAATCAGGTAGAGTGTATGTGTTGTGTATCTCTATACCCCACACAGTGACAAAGCACTTAATGCACTGTCCTACCACAATCTTACCCCAAGGTCTCTATACTTTTTTTGAATATTTTCTCAATTCATATTACAATGTTTTCTCCCTTACAGTTCATATTTTCCTATTCATGTTTTATGCTGTCACTTTGTATGTGTTGTATCTGCATGCTTTCTGCACATATACCTTTTATTTGTATATTTCATATACAGTGAAACCTCAATATACGTAATGCCACCTCGATAATACTGCCTACATATTCTAATGTCCCTTTTTCTTAATAATTGCTTTATACATTTCCTTCAATCTATTGCCAAACCCCTTTATAATTCTCTGGATAAATGGTGACATTATAATAAGGTGTTATTGTATGTATGATTCCTAATTGTATAAACATAGATGTTTTCTATCGATCCCTATCCTTCATTTCCTCATCATTATACCTGTACGCTTTCTTTTAGTATACAATATGTATATCTATGTTTTTCTATGCATATTCTTTGTATTTGTATGCTTTGTATCAATATTCTGTTCATCCATACGTATGACCTTTGACATGCATGCGCTCCATTTATATGTACATTTATATGTATATTATTAACAGATGTAATACAGCCTTTTAAAACTGACCATAATTTCAGGCTTCCAACTTCTGTCCAGTCACCTATTGTTTTAATTTATATATATATATCTGACAGCTTTAAAACAACAAAATTTGCACTGTTTCAAAATGCTCATTTCTGATTGATCAAATGATATCAAAAATTAATATCTATCAATTAACTGAAGGAAAGATCCAGTTTTATTTTCTAGAAATGCTGCTTTTGTTTTATGAAATAACTTTGATATTTCCAGAAACTGTTTGATATTTTTTATTATCAACAATCGTGAAAAAAAACACTATATTTCACCAGGAAAAAAGTAGACTGATAAGCCTAGCTGTGTTTGTGTCAACAGGTCGAATTTACCGGAAGTGATTGTGATTGGCTGTACAGTAGTCTACAGGTGTAATAGAGACGAGTGTGTGACCCCAGCAGTGGGCCATTAGATATACAGTAATCTACATGTGTAAGATATAAAAACATTCCAACCAAGAATACCCATTCATTACTGCAGTTGTCAGCACCCATTACACACACAACTGGCTACATAACTAGTCCTCAAACTTCAACGAAAGTCGGACAAAATAACTACATGCTGTTCTTATTCACCATTTTCCCATACACAAAGCCAATATGTCCGTGTTACGGTATGTATATAGGTTGTATACATAAGTATGTAGGTAGTCAGGTCCAGCTGAGATTTTCATTCAACAAACATTTGAGGTCCCTGCCATCCTCATTCCATTTGCAACAATACTACTTTTACCAGTCCAACCCAGCCACACTCACAGTCCCAACAACCCCTTACTTCAACCCATCGACAGCCAATGCAACCCCAGCCTAACTAACAGTCCCAACCCCATCTTCACCCCCACCCACAGTCCAAACCCAATGTTTACCCACCCCTACCCACAGTTCCCCTACCCACAGCCCAAACCCCATCTATACCCCTACCCACAGTCCAAACCCTACCCGCAGTCCAAACCCCATCTATACCCCTACCCACAGTCCAAACCCCATCTTTACCCCTACCCACAGTCCAAACCCCATTTTTACCCCTACCCACAGTCCAAACCCAATATTTACCCCTACCCACAGTTCCCCTACCCACAGTCCAAACCCCATCTTTACCCCTACCCAAAGTCCAATCCTAATCTTCATGCACCCACCCCCACCCACATATCCAACCAAAACTTCACCCCAACCAAAGTCCAAACCCCACCTTCCTCCCCTATCCAAAGTCCTAACACTGACCCCAGGCACAGTCCCAAACCCCACCCTCATCCCTAACCCAGTCCAACACCCAATTTCATCCACACCTTCACCCCTACTTTGTCTCTTCCCTTCTCTTTCCTTCCTACAGCTGTACTATGTGTATGTATACCGACAAGAAATATCTGCCATCCACTAGGAGCACTTTGTCTATTTTCCTTTCTGACAGCCAGGAATGTCATCATAATGTCCTGCTCTGTGACACACTGACAAGGTTAAATATTCTGTCGCTTTCTAGGTTAACTATTAAACTTGTATGTTTGCTAAGTAAAGGAATATAGACGACACAACATTGGTTATTCTATCATTTTCCTACATATATACATTAACACGATTTATGTTAGAATGTTGTTTGTTTAACTGAAGAAGCATTTAAAGATATTCTTGCGAAACACATTGATTATTCCAACATTTAAAGATGTTCTTGCGAAACACATTGATTATTCCAACATAAGTGTAAAGAGTAGCTACAACTACATTTAAACTTTTTTAATGACAATTTTTTTATATTGTTATCAGTTAACTTTGTATGTATGTTGCCTCTTATGCTAATAGCATAACATATTTTAAATATGTGAACATGTATCACTTTTTTTTTATTTATTTTTTTAAAATATTTTTTATTGCATTTCATGCTAACAGCATGCCATTAAGCGGTAAAAGTTAGTGTATCGTTAAGGACCCTGCTGTACGACTATAATTTGTAGGTGTTTTACTAGCGTGTGACTGGTATCCTGCCATGACCATCTCCAAGATCATCACCGATCCAATCAATACACAACACCTGTATAATGTCACCTGCGATCCATTTACGCTATTACTTGACAAACACCTTAACGGCTAGCCAATTAACTGATTTTCTATACAGATAATGCATGAATCGTTTGCCATAACATTTTTTTTTATTTCACATTTCATTAGATTTCGATCAACGTAAGTGGCCTTTATACTGATAGCAATAGTCATTTACAATCAGATTTGTTTTCGTTTTAATTTGCTACACACTTCACAGCTCCCTACAAAATTTTGTGCTGTTCAAATTGGAGGAGATTTCAGTAGCGATGGTAATTCCTTTTATAGATGTCCTCCTCATTGATCACATGAGTTGACAAACAGCGTCTTCAGCTCTCGGTTCTTTATTACACTCCTTTCATCTATTGGTGTCATTTCCGTTCCAGAGTATTTTGACTCTTCCGTCTTTCCTCAAACACTTTGAAAGACCAACATCCGGAGATGCGAATTTCTTTTTGAGCTAGCAGATATTTTGTCACGCTAAATCTGATTAAACATGTTTTTTTTCTGGTCAATATACTTTGTATGGGGGAAAATCTCGACATATGAAATGCATTTACAGGTTTTTGTGGGTTAAAGTAACCAAACATGTGCAATAAATATACATTTCACCTTTTAAGTTAACTGTATCATTTTTTTTTATAATTGATGACACGCCCCTAAAACAACCAGTAACGGCGAAAAGAACAAACCCTCATCCATTACCTGTTATACAAATGACACCTAATAAATTATCAATCTCCGAGCTCTTTTATGTGGAAGGAAATAAAAATCTGCTTCCTGTCCCCTGACAACAGAGCAGAGTTGTAGGCCTGATGCTGGGTATACGATCACCTGAGGCACTTAAAAGCAAATTAATTCATCAATTTCATTAGCAGTTATCACCTGTACAGCGGATCTACTTATGGTGGTCATGTTTGCATCGTTTAGCCGTGTGTATCCAAGGGTTAGGGCTGATCTGGCTATGGTGTGACTAATTCTATTAATGGTAGGTCTGACAACCGTTTGATTTGAGTATGGAGATTGACAGTGTTTTTATTAGAATGGTATCAGTGATATGGCGGAGATAGTGTGTGTTTATCCTCGTGTAGATATTAATGGTGTGTTAACCACCTTTGTGGTATATTTTAAGAGACCTGCAGTAATACCATTAAGTCGTACTGTATGTACAGACTGAAGTCAGGCCTCCGGCTGCATCAACATGTGTACAAAGCAATATAAAGCCATACCTTTACATAGGCTTTTACTCATAATGTTCCTGTGTAAACATCAGTCGGCATTCCGAAGTCCACACCTCTTGTTCATCTCTATCTAGTTATAAACAGTATTTAGACCATCATACTGTCACCTTCAAAATTCAACATATTCTCTCTGCCGTTATGCAATTCTAGGTCAAATTTTTGCCAGAAATGCATAAATTAAAGAACTAAAGTTACCAAGGATTGACTTTTCCCCTTATAGACTCCACTATGATGATGGTGTCTTATTTATACAGGTTCCAGTATGAGGAGGCCCTAAACATAACTTGGGCCAGATCTAGAGAATGTATTCTTTATATAGGTTTCTGTATACTGGGGTATGTAAATAACACAGGGAGGAGGGGATGCCTGGTTTATACAGGTTCGGGTCTACAGGGGTTTCTAAACATTACAAAGACAAGGGGATGCCTTGTTTGTGCAGGTTTTATTATAAGGGGGCTGACAAACGCCATGACAAGAGAATGCCTTGTTTGTGCAGGTTTCAGTATAAGGGGGGTCGGTAAACGTCACAACAAGAGAATGCCTTGTTTGTGCAGGTTTCAGTATAAGGGGGTCGCTAAACGTCACCAGGACAAGGGAATGCCTTGTTTGTGCAGGTTTTATTATAAGGGGGTCGGTAAAAGCCACGTCAAGAGAATGCCTTTATTTGTGCAGGTTTCAGTATAAGGGGGTCGCTAAACGTCACCAGGACAAGGGAATGCCTTGTTTGTGCAGGTTTCAGTATAAGGGGGTCGCTAAACGTCACGACAAGAGAATGCCTTTGTTTGTGCAGGTTTCAGTATAAGGGGGCCGGTAAACGTCACCAGGACAAGGGAATGCCTTGTTTGTGTAGGTTTCAGTATAAGGGGGCCGGTAAACGTCTCCAGGACAAGGGAATGCCTAGTTTGTGCAGGTTTCAGTATAAAAGGGGCCGGTAAACGTCACCAGGACAAGGGATTGCCTTGTTGGTGCAGGTTTCAGTATAAGAGGGGCCGGTAAACGTCACCAGGACAAGGGAATTCCTTTGTTTGTGCAGGTTTCAGTAAAAGGGGGGCCGGTAAACGTCACCAGGGCAAGGGAATGCCTTGGTTGTGCAGGGTGCAGGATAAGGGGGGCCGGTAAACGTCCCCAGGACAAGGGAATGCCTTGGTTGTGCAGGGTTCAGTATAAGGGGGGGCGGTAAACGTCACCAGGACAGGGGAAGGCCTTGTTTGTGCAGGTTTCAGGATAAGGGGGTCGCTAAACGTTACGACAAGAGAATGCCTTTGTTTGTGCTGGTTTCAGTATAAGGGGGCCGCTAAACGTCCCCAGGACAAGGGAAGTCCTTGTTTGTGCAGGTTTCAGGATAAGGGGGGCCGGTAAACGTCACCAGGACAGGGGAAGGCCTTGTTTGTGCAGGTTTTATTATAAGGGGGCTGACAAACGCCATGACAAGAGACTGCCTTGTTTGTGCAGGTTTCAGGATAAGGGGGTCGCTAAACGTCACCAGGACAAGGGAATGCCTTGTTTGTGCAGGTTTCATTGTACAATGATCGGCAAACGCTACAAGAACAAGATTAGTCCAGGTTTTACTTACCTTGATTATATGACCATCTTGGGAACCCAGAAAGGCGACAGTGTATCTGTGGGTGGTGGTCACGATGATAGTCGAGATGGCCTTGTTGATGATGAGAGCAGCATTGGCCACGATTGGATCCTGGCCATTGATTGGTGTGTTAAAATCCAGTGTTCCACAGTAACCATCGTTTATATCTTTGAGGTAGGGCTGAATCAACAATACAAATGGTCACAGAACAGGTAATATCAGATTTTTTCAATCTATTCAACTTCAGAAGAAATACAATTGAAGCCAACATTTATAACAAAAGAACTCATTTTCTTACTACATGTATTACCCAAATAAATTTGTGCATTGAACTTCTTGTTAAATCAAAAAATACAATATTTCATGATGAAGACAGCTACCTGCTTTGTTGTGGATATGAGTTATTGTACATTTAACGTTGTTGCTGTTGGCGGGGATAATATTTTCAATCTAAAAGGCCTGGAATATAATTGCATCATAATTGAATTTAAAGCTTCATTACCCTAGGTAATCAAATGTGTATGTGCTATTTAATAATTCTCATTGAAAATTCATTCCTTTTGACCAAAAAAAAAGCAAAGTTAAGTTCCTAGCTAATAATAAGAAACTGTTTTCTTGCTTTCAGCTTGAAACTTGCATGAAACAACTAAATCTAGAAAATAAGACAAAAAGAAAACTTCATCAATCAAATTACACTAGCTAATATGGAGTTTGTATAAGTAAAACATGTTTACCGAGCTTAAACACTGGTTAGGTATGACGATGTAATCTGGTCCAGTCATCCCTGTCCCATTAAAACATTTGCGTATATTTTCGGTGAACATTCTGCGGACTTCCTTCATCGGATATATGCACATGACAGATTCCCTGGCATTAGACGCAGCCTGGTTTGGGGAACCACTGGAAAACACACCAAATAACACATCCTCTGTGAGATTGATACCCAGGGCCTCGGCCAGGACCGTCCCCGGTTTGATCAGGTACATGGCTTGGGCTAGATTGTAAGTTACGCCTTTATAGTTACACCGCAGCTCCACCTCCGTATATGACCGGAATTTGGCATCCTGGTTACAAACACGAATCAGCTTGGAGATAAACTGGGCCTTAGGATCAGTGCTGGATTTCTGGACAGTGACAACATAACTAAAATCATCTGTGGAAACACCGAATATGTAATAGATTGGGAAAGACTGGCGGTGCAGCTGTTCAATAGATTTGCCAGACTTGTCCTGAAAGGTTTCCCAGGTCAACTTGAAATCGTCCAAGCGCCGACTACTGAATGCGTTGACGAGGTCACGAACCCCACGCTGGCCTGTGTTTGTCCACGATGCCCCAACATACAGGGAGTTAGTCATAACGTTGTTTCTAGTTGGGCCCGGGCCAATGAACACCACTGTCGTGGCCGTACGATTGTTCGCCACCACCGGTTTGTATAATATTTCGTCCATCTCGCTAATGTTGGACAGCCAGCGTTTTTCACAGTATCCGTGAAAAAGAGTAGAACAAGAAATGAGTCGCTTCTCGGACTCAATCTCACTATCCATGATTACTAATGCTTTGTTGTAATTCTCCCATAGACTAATCGGCAATCTACAATGGAACGTCCCTCTTGTTGGTGGAAGACAATTTGGGTTGTCTTCTTTAGGTCCCGTTACCACCTCTTGTTCTAATTTCAAATCGGAGGAAAACTTGTATAGATAGTTAACCGCAGCGACGAAAAGCTTTCCGCTGCCCACATCGCGCACCATGTTGATAAAGGTTTCCTGTTGGTGGGGGTTAGGGAACGTCGTTACGATATAGTTTGTCTGCTTACACAGTACTACAGTGGATAAGACCTGTAGCAACAGCAGAAGGTAACATAAGTTTGTAATCTTCATAGTGGATGACTTGTTCATCCTGATAACATGTCTTCACAACATCGACTCAACACCAGTGCACACATCTAGTCCATCAAACCTGCAGAGAAAACAAGACACACGGTCAATAAAACCATTTCATAAGAATCAAGGCTAAGAAAATGTTTGACATGCATAAGAATCAATAAAAAAATCAACAGTATTCATTCAAGGTCAATGTTTTGATACACAAGAAAATCAACCGAAAAATTTGTGCGGAATGTTTAATACCCATATCTATTGACACGTGGAATTGACTTAGATAGGACGTGAACCAAACTGCAATGATTATCCTCACTTTCTGTCAGACTTGCACTAGTACAGAAATCAATAGAAAACACAGAATGATATTGATTCAAGCTCTAAATCTAGAGAATACCTTTGTACCACTAACAATCAAAGCTGACAAGTGTCTTCTAGATGATATTTCAGGCATATGAAACTTTCAGTTGTGTTTACCACACAGGAGGTGCAAAGCTTTCCCCTATCTGCAGTTCAAAATATTGAATAAATGTGTCTAGAACTATCCATAATCTGGTTCTGATTTAACAACTACGTAACAATATCTAGTCAACGTTGATAATCATCGTCTTATAAAGTCATTAATAGGTTTTCTTGAGGTTACTTATTGTGGTTATTCTATTTATTTTAAGGGTGTATGGTACATTTGAATGCTTTTTTTTTTAATTTAATAATTTTATATTGCATTTATATTTCATAAGTTCCACTCTTAGAAATCAATCAAATATCTTTATGGCATGGTAAAACACATTTTGCTAATTTAACCGAGAATTGTCCCAGGGATACAAAATGGCTCTGCAATATTTGTGGTTTGTCAACAGATATTGCGAGTCATAGGTATTTAACCTGTGACATATGTACGTGAACACATGAAAAGATCATTCATACAGTTGCGATTGTGGACATGTACCACAGTATTTACTATTGTTTATGAGGTTGAACATTGATATTTACTATAACGGCAGAAAATGGTGATGCAATGTAATTTTTTTGTGTGAATATGCGTTTGATGAGTATAATTAGAGATGACACAAATATGGTATTTTTAGGCAGATACAACATGTTACATGCTTCATAAAGATCTGTATCGTGGCATAATTAGAGTTTATATTGAATCATTCATGAGGCTCACAATGATAATGTACATGCAAGTTTGGGTAATATGAGCTGTGAGGTTGTTAATGCAAGTCAAACACTTGTAAGATTCTGATTGATGTTTTGAATTCATAATTTATCATTGAGTTTGGCTTCCTTTTCTGATACCGCCAAACAAAATCAGTTTCCACGTCTTTACAAGTTCCCCAACATGGAATCAGGATTCTTCTAACACATATGTTACGTATACATCTAACCAGGAAAAACCAATGGCAATGTACGTGAGCTTACAATTTCTTTAATGTTTCCGTAATGCTCATAAAATCTTGAACACAGAAACCAGCTGTTTCCTATACAGTCCCTTAATCAAAGATTCCGGAGACTACAAAAATAAACAAGACATTTAAAAATGTACTTAAGACCACATACTTATCATAAACCATTCAAGGGACATAACTCTAACACAAACCACAGGTATAATGTGTAAGGCAGTGTGTAGCCTTAATTGTCAAATTCTATTAGGTATAAAGAGAAAATAAATTCAAACACCGTTTCTTCGGAGTAATCAAAGCCCAGATATGTGAAGGTTATAAAGGGATTATTATTGTAGCTATGATTTATACTACTGTAAATACACTTCATTTTCATGTTTCCCTACATTTGGATTTTTTTCTTCAAACCATACATTCATGCGGATTTTAAATTTGCAAAAGGAACAATGACCATCTGATGAGTGTGTCCAAATCAAAATAAAATTCATTTCTCCTCACGAATTAACATGAAAATATCTCCTCACGAGTTAACATGAAAATATCTAAAGAACTTAGTAATTATGAAACAAAAGCTAAGGCATGGTGTCTCCCGCTCAATCTCGTGAGATAGCTCTGATGGAGAGGTTGATTTACAAATATTGTTGTCCAGAGTAACAGCATTTCAAAGTAAATCATCACAACTCAAGGTCAAGCATATGGCTTGTCCAGAATTGATGAGGTCATTGGTTGACAAGGCATTACTGCCCCAAGCTAAGCCCCCTGTATCTAGTCATATGATAAGTGGAGAATAGGGTTTGTTTTCCCGGTGCCAGAGGTAAAACCTTTGTCTATAGTCCGACATTGTTGATATTTGAGCAGTAGAAACATTTAAATATTTCCCGGATACATCATAACATCTTTCATTATTGCCAAAGATTAAGTCATTATCATCATTTACAATTAACTAGACTACTGGTATTTTGTATAAGTAATAATTAATGTAGTAACTGAATGAACACATTAAATTTGTTGAAGGTTGTACAGACAACCAGCTCAGGCCTTAATTAATGCACCATTTTGTGAAATGGAAACTAAATTAGCACTAGCAAATTACCTTGACTAATATAAACTTCCAATACATTAGGCCAAACAAAACTTATTTCTGTGTATATCCACAAAAATTAGCTTAGATAGCTAGGGTTTCATTTGTATCATAAAATGCTGGGTGTTTTTTTTTTTACATTTTATCTATGAAGCACAATTCTTGACTTTACCAATAAAGCTCATCTAAAAATGGATACATAATCTCTAGGGTCAGCAACTAAACATACAGTAGGTAGATTCTCCCTAAACGACACTCAGTCTATTACTAGACTGTTACCACAAACACCCTGACCCCTCCCCCATGTAGCCCCCAGCAGTCTATTACTCTTGACTGTTACTAAATGTAGCCTCCACAAACACCCTGACCCCTCCCCATGTACCCCCCAGCAGTCTATTACTCTTGACTGTTACTACATGTAGCCTCCACAAACACCCTGACCCCTCCCCCATGTAACCCCTAGCATAGTGCCCAGCACACCTGAGCTGCATTACATCTAATAGGTTTCAGCTGTTGCTCTATCACATGCTGCAATGTCCTGTTTTTTTGCCTCTGAGCTGTGAAACGTGTACATCTCCTACATGAACAGTACCATACAGTCGGTATTACAGCGGATAACTCGATCTTGAAATCATAAAAAAAATCCTTCTAAATGATCTCTTCCCCAATGATTGTGAACACAAGAGTAATAAATAGCTGTGGTATCGTGGAAATACTGCCTGTAATACACAAACTTACAGATTACTGTGAAAATGATACAAAATTGGAAAATAATTTGCATGCTTCTACCGATACTCTCTCCGTATACATGTACGCTTTCCATCTTCAGTTGCCTAATCAATCGAAGTGATACCAGCCAAGTCTCATTTTAATTACCGCTATTTTGTCAGAGGCTCACATTCAAGTGAGATAATTGGAAGGTGGACCTGAAGAAATATCTCCAGGTAGCAATTATATCACCAATGCACTAGACATGGATTCGTGGAGGGTTGGTACTCTCTCTGTAACCCTCCTAACTAGGTCAGGTGCGACTCTGACATTCCTCAGTAAGGCGATAGGATCAGCTAACACATATCAGGAAACACACCATCACATTAGCATTTAAATAACACAAATTCTTCTCTCAGGTGCAAACGATTTCACCTTTCCCTCTCATAAAACACAGAAATAGAAAGGCCGGTAAGACATTTGATATACCAATTGTTGGTGGTTCCTGTTAGACGTTCACACCTATCATCAGTGGAGCTACTGCCCTGATCAAATCTGTGACGGGACAAATCTACGACCTGCTACAATGACAGTCCAATTAGCATCCCCACCATGGACGACTGCCTGTTTGATACTTGTGGCTTCCATCGTCTGTTGATGGCATGCCCTGATCTTTCAATCTTATATCATATGCGTTTTGATTTTACATATCCATATTTTTTTTACTGGAGATGGTTGTTTCTTTATAGATGTATGCATGTATGCCTCATTTTATCAAAATTGTACCGGTGATTCTTACTGAGAATGGTCTCCTGTTTAAGACCTCTAGCTATCCCCTATGTGTTTTGTAGAAAATGCTACCAACTTTGGTACCCTTCAATCCTTTATTGCACAACAATGCTTACATATTATGTTGATTACAGTTTGATTTACAAAATAAGTTTTGGAGACAATCCTTGACAATATTGCAGGCAATTCAGTCTTGTTTGATTTACAGGATTAGTTTTGAGATGATCCCCGATTATCCTACAGAACTACCACCATACAAACTTGCTGCTTGATTTACAGGATTAGTTTTGAGACAATCCCTTACCACCATAATAGCTGTTTGATTTACAGGATTAATTTTGAGACGATCCCTGTTTATCCTACAGGACCACCATGCTACTGCCCTAGCTCCCCTATAATCTCCCCCAGCACCACTTTACCCTTTGAACTCTGTACATGGATTCAAAGCCTCTTTCAGACCAGTGGGGAATCCTGTGGTATTTTATATATACTTATCTATCCTTTATAGTTAATATTTATATCTGGATGAGATGTACCTGATTACCTTTCAAATTCTTTATGCAGGCAGGATAAATATTATAAAGGCCTACACCTTTCATGTAAGCAGTCCGTGAATATAATATACATACACGATCTCAGCGGGGCTCAATGAAATACCTTATCGTAAACATACTTGGTACGTTAAGTCCAATAATATTTATTTGATCATACATTCTGGCAGTACTTTCCAGATATTCTCTTACAATGAATGTAAGGAAAGGTTTCTTAATATATCACAGTGTAACTGCAGGTATCTATTATAAATCTCAATGTTGGTACAATTGATTAAGTCTTATTATATAGATTTTTAAATACTGTACTAATATGCTGGGAAGTCTTTGATTTAATATAGCATGAAAAAATCAGTAACAATTAACATAAATGTAGCATTTGAAATTGTATATTTCTAACTCTAAAGTAGCCTTAACTCAACCATGTGTATGGGTAAATTTAACGTAAAGATTATTATACAAACAAACCTGTATGAAAAGTTCAGACCATCCAGGAGAAGTCCAAAAAGTGGTCTCTAAATACAGGTGGTCTCTTATACAGGCAGTCTCTTATACAGGCGGTCTCTTATACAGGTGGTACCTTAATACAGGTTCAATTCACAATGAAATCACTACAGTGGGGATCATTTAAAGGTGATTGGTTTGTTAATGGAGGTGGTCACATGACCAAGTTTGACTGTATATATAGATCTGCGTTGTCTACTGAGCCTAAGGTGTCTAATGTTAATCATACCTGGCAGGTATTAGCGGAAACCTATCCCACGTTTTATAATCTTTTGTCTTGCCCATGTCACACAATACACCTAAAGCACACGACAGCTTTACGTAACATTCATTCACCTTTTTGATTTGCCGTATTTCTAGTCCACCTAGGTAATTAATCATTCAAGGATTCAATGTCACCTTTAAGTTCCTTATCTCTGACAAGACAGTCACACCATACAATTCTTAACTACACAAACAACTAATTGTTACAGCCATTCAACAAGCAAACAGATCATTTTAAATCATTATGGGTATTTAAATTTCATAGAATTCAAACGTTATCTAAAGAAATTTTGGACCAGTTTTTTTTTCGTTCCATAACATCTATGTAGTAAAGTCATTCATAACTTTATCTACCTGGGTGTGCTTTTATGTTCGATCATACACTATATTAAACCTACAATATATCTCGCCATTAATCATTTTGTGGTTTTCCTTGTAGGTTCCTCCATTGATCATTTAAAGATTTCCTTTGTTTTAATCATTTAACTGTTGAAGGTTTCATCCTTTAAATCATTTAAGTTTTCAATTGAGAACAATAGAAAAAACACCCAACAGGATAAAGAGATTTATGGTCCCTATTTCTAGATAACAATGATAATCCTACCGATGTTGTAGAGTACATGTAATATATTTTAAAACATGATGTAGGAACGCCAACCATTAAGTTGGTATTTTATGACTAGAACAGATTTAGTGCACCATACCTTAAAACCCACAGTCTGGTGTAAAGCTGAAGTGTTGATACTTATTCATGATATATAACATTCTTGTTGTTCCATTCGTATAAATTTACTCTGATGAACGTATCAATATATAAGAAACACTGAAATGTTATCCATTTCAGGAAACATGTCCAATTTAGACCTTTATCTATATACGGTAATCATTCAATTAAGATCTCTACACATGGTCCCAAACCCCATTAGGACAGGGCTTGATCAAGATCCCAATACAGTATAGGACTGGTCAACCTTTACAATTTGATTGGTCGAATTATACCCTTAAGTCAACACAGTGACCAAAAAAGATTCTGAGCAGCTTAAAATGTTTAGCTAGATCCATTGACGAGAGATCAGATAATTAATACATTAAGAATTAACTCTGTACAAGGAGGAGCAAGGTAATATACGGATAGAGATTCCATCTAATAACGATATAGAATTCTATATTTAGTGCATTGCTCACTTGTAACCATCCATCTTGAACCGCAAGACCACGAAATGCATCGCATAAAACCTACAGAAGCATAGGTAAAGTGTTATTATATGGTCGGTAGCCTCAATTATATAGACATTTATCCCCGAGATTGCTCCACATCTATCTCCTGTGTACTGAGGCAGGAAATGTTCAAAATCAAATTCATGGTCACCCTTTAAATAACACCGTATCTGACGACAGTTCAGATCCCATATCGCCTTGTTTACTTTTCAGGAACCATAAACAACTGTTTTCCTTGTAAATTACAGTGTTCGTTTAATGTTGCCCGAATACGATAATTACACACACTTAACCCTGTTAGTGAGTACATGTATAAGGCAAATAAAAAAACCATGGCACAGAGCTACTCTACCATGTGTGTACTGCCCGCTCTAGCGTTCAACTGTCCAAGAAAGAGAATTAAAGAGGGAGGTAATTGTAGATCGGATCTACTTGATTCTACATCTCACTTTACCCTGATCTAATTATATCTGTACTGTTACTGCCTTGTACATCGTACATGTCCCTGAAAACACTGACAACCTCCGTCCCACGGGGTTCCAATTTGATTATAGATCAAATACTATAAACCAGCATTGAATCCGAAACGCAGTGGCCCGGTATAACACCAGTATATATAACACCAGCGTAGAGACCTATCGTGTCCCTTGGAGGACCGATAACCAAACCCTGACCTGGCCGTAGTATGTAAAGGCTCCGACAACATTCACTACGTATCACTGCTGATACTCCCTCCATGTTACCTAAAACTCAATTAAGACCGCCCCACATTGTCCGACAGAACAGAGGTTTATTACCTAAAACTCAATAGACCATTCCAGCCTGTCATACCTACACAAGATTTGTTACCCCAAACCCAATGGACTGTCCAGTACTGTCAGTCATATCAGAGGCTAAATACATGATGTGCTGCTATAAAAATACATTAATTTCCTATAAGAGATACAATTTTTTGAAAATTGGACATTGTTCTTGTTAATGTAATAATACTTGACCATCAAGATAACAGGGTATTTGCGTTTTCCAACTTTTTAAAAATGTGGTTTAACAAATTATCATTACCGAATGAAACTCAGTCACTTTTTTCCTTCATTCTTTTTCCATGTACAAAATTTTAACCTCTCATGTAGAGGTTTCCTATCACATGACTGCCTCAGAAAATGACTATGGAAATGATTTCTATGCATATATTAATCCGTATTTTCTATGCATACATTAACCTGTATTTCTATGCATCTTCCAAATTCCATTTATATGTATATATTGTCAAGTTTAAGCTGTCCCTAAATTGGTTCCCGAGAGTGGGAAGAGAATACTTTCATTCTCAGAAAAAGTGACAGGATTTTAAGAGACTTTCTGTATGAAAAAGGGGCCAATTTGTTTTCCTAAACACTGGCTGGATTGTAGGACCACCAGTAGCAATGCACGTAGCAGCTGGATTACACAGGCTCAACTGTACTACAAGTTCCTGTTACATTACACAGGCTCAACTGTACTACAAGTTCCTGTTACATTAAACAAAATAATTTGTGTCAGAGTGATCCTCCTTAAAATTCTTAAAACAGTGTTTTTTTTATATTCATTTCATTCAACCTCGATATAATGCCACTCATTACATTTGCCACCTCCATATACTGCCAACATGTCAAGGTCCTTTTTCTCTCTATTTCTGCACAATTCCTTTATACGCTTCTCTAAATTTATTGCTAAACCTCTTTATAATGCCCAAATTTCACATGAGAACTGGTGGCCATATAGCAAGGTTTTACTGTATGTATTTGTAACACTCAGTTAATATTGAATTTTCAGAAGATGCTAATTAAAAGATTTACATATATATGCATACATTCCGTGGTTCCTCTGAATTTGTCATCAATTACTATCCCCATTTATTACAAAAAGACATTTGACAGGTTTCCTAATGTGGCAATGTGTTTGGGTGAAGTGTGTTATGTGTTTGAGTTTATGTGCGTTTACCCAGGTGTAACACTGCTCCTGAACCCATGACAGGGGAACAGCCACAACAATCAACAATTTTTACACCTCACCAAACAAAACGGAGACTAACCACGGTCCTTTTCATCTGGTTTGTTTCCAGCTCACAGAACATAATGGACAGACTAAACATGCCTTCTGAATTCGTATGATTATAGGGATATCTGCAAGTCACAGCCGTAGGGTGGAGACGAACCTGCTAACCTCTCAGTAAATCCAACGAATTCAGAGATTTAGACGAGAAGATCAGTATTTTCACTACATACATCAGAAATGTGGTTCTGCATTTGTAAAAAAAAATATCCACTATTTAACCTTCGAGATTTTTCATACAAATGGGCCTTTTGATGTAGGACTCGAATCAAGTCAAAAGTTGCAGTACTAGTACTATTAGCAAAAAGATGTTCCAGCAATTGGCCTGTCCTACATTTTGGCCCCGTCCATTAACGCGATCGCAAAAATAGATCAGGGAGCTATACTCCTGTCCATTTACTTGCCCACCTCTTCATTTACACCATCACACACAAACACGATCAGCATAAACACTAATTTCTACCCCTTACAGCTTCACACATACACACTTTCAGTATTGCATTAACTTGATTGTACTAAAATGAAACTATGTACATTTTTTCTATTGCATATATATGGAAGGTGCACCAATTCATTAATGTGCGAATCTTTTGAAATTTGAGAATACTCGAAATTTTTAGTGTGCTAAGAAATTTTCAGTGTGCTAAGATAAGTATGTTTATATTACAGTATCTTATGTAACATCACCGACGGATTACCTCAGAACGTAAGAAAACCACTGAATTAGTTTGTGTGATACAGGTAAGGTCGATTCTTTCGACATGATCAGCTGGTGAATTACATAACAGTATTTCAACAACCCAATGGCTACTTAACACCTGATTTGTTAGAACGTTGGACCACCACAGTTAATAACAAAAGATTGAAGTTGACAGAAATTTCTAATCTGTTGGGTAGTCCAGTCCTATTTTACACATTCCATTATACAATTATATACACAGCACGACACGCGTTAATTAACTCTCAGCATGCACACATGGTCAATTTTTCAGAGTGACAAGCTCCTATGTCAAGGCAATACCTGTGCAATACACTAAAATATCAGCAACATACATATAATAACTCTTTCAAATCTCCTTGTGATTCAAACTCCATCTCAAACCTGTCGCTTTTACTACAAAAACAGAAATCTCCTATGTAAGGAAAACCAACCATCAAGTGTTCACCAGATGACGCTGTAGTACACATACCAAACCTGAATTCCAAAGACCTGTGGCACCTGTCAACCCTGTGGTTCCATCTCTTAGGACTTCCTTCCATATAACTTTAAATAGCATGTTATAGGAGTTACTTAACTGCTTTAAATCAAATCATTACCAATCTATGATAATGAGGGAGCCTCTATAACCAGACAGTGTCTGACACTACTTCATTTCCATCTCATTTTATTTTCTTCTTCAAAATTAACATCATGATTAAATACTAGTTGTCACTATAATGTGAAACATTAACACGCTTTAGAGACATCATATCATGTTTGACTTGTAACAAATCAATTTGTGCAAGTGTCTGATCAGCGACACCTGTGCACAGGTAATGCAAGAGAATTTGTCTTCCTCCTACTAGGATGTGACTTTAAATGTACATATTTGTATCTGTTTAAGATTCAATGATGACTTTTTTGATTTTGAAATAAGCATACACTTATATAGTAAGAAATATGTACACTAGAATATATACTAGGGATCGATGAGACTTTGGTTGAAAATTCCTAGTTACACTTTCTAGTTGAAGTATATCGTAAGTTACACTTTCTAGTTGAAGTATATCGTGAGTTACACTTTCTAGTTGAAGTATATCGTGAGTTACACTTTCTAGTTGAAGTATATCGTGAGTTACACTTTCTAGTTGAAGTATATCGTGAGTTACACTTTCTAGTTGAAGTATATCGTGAGTTACACTTTCTAGTTGAAGTATATCGTGAGTTACACTTTCTAGTTGAAGTATATCGTGAGTTACACTTTCTAGTTGAAGTATATCGTGAGTTACACTTTCTAGTTGAAGTATATCGTGAGTTACACTTTCTAGTTGAAGTATATCGTGAGTTACACTTTCTAGTTGAAGTATATCGTGAGTTACACTTTCTAGTTGAAGTATATCGTGAGTTACACTTTCTAGTTGAAGTAGACTTGTAGGATTAGCACTCCTAGGATGTATACAAGTGCTACCCTTCATGTACTCATGATTGATTCTGACAAAGTGACATTGTACATCAGAATTGTCTGGTCGAAACAAGATTTTACTTTCTTATCCAATCACCTTACCATATCACTAACAAACACTGATATTAGTTAACTAACGACTTGATGCTTGTTTAAAACAGAGGAAAAACTTCCATTTCTTTTAACAAAAATAGGGCAGAATTTTTGACAGCTATCACAACAGAAATTCTCCCCATTCTGCCAGGTCTGTTGGAGACCTAACACTTACAAATATTCGCGCCATCAAATGCATTATATCTCGTGTAACATTCCACAGAGCACAGGAAATACATCCAGATGACATACACGGCTATGTGTGTTATGTAAGTGGATAGCTCACTCTGCATGCGGAACCCTAATTATTCTAGTTATGCTGCGCTGGGCCCATGCGATACCCACATTTACGATATTCTGTTTGTATCAGTGTATCAGTGCAGTGTCATTTTACCGTACATATTAATATTCTGGTGTATTTTAGCGGTATATACATTGTACTCCATGGCAGAAAAAAATATAACTGTTTACAAAAATTCAACACTTCACTGTGATATGATCTATTTTTAGAAATGCAGATGTAATGCATGCGTAAAAAGATTTAATTGTTCACACCTGTTGGCCTAAGCTGTGTGTATAACTTAATAGCAGACAGACCTTGATCCTATCTACCTATGTCATAAAACCATGAATGTACATGGGTAAAGACAGGTGCTCTTTATCACTATCAAAACACAGCACCAGATACATGGATATATACTACACTTTGACATAGGAAACTTGGTGTAACACACACCAGTATAGTCCTTACATCAAATTGAAACCAACAGCAATGGTATATATGAAGAGGATGCCAACAGCACAAAAAAAAACGTTTTAACTCATTCACCCCTGAAGACACATTTGAACTCCTCCAATTCAAAGGTTGGAATAGTTCATTATAAAATGTCAGGGATGAATTAGTTAACTTCCTACATGACCATCGCCTGCTAGGAATCCACCAACCAATCGAGACACTCTGACATCGACCACGAAACACAAAACGCACCAAAAACCTGTAGTACTTGTGTTTACTATCTACAAATTCTTCTTAGTTCTGCGCTCAACTCTCAATTTTGACCATACAATCAGAAACACCCGATAACCAGATATATGGCCGATATTTACAAAATCTTTGTACTGTATATGTAACGATAAGGGTAACCAAACTCGGATACATATGGTAATTGGATGAGGAAAGCCACAACAGCTTAGAGCGAAAAGAAGGAAGCTGTATACTTGTGATAGCCAAGCAGTCAAAGTGTCTGTGGTCATCTAAGCCTTTATACCCTTGTTAGTGACCTCCGATGACACTGACCTCCTGACCTGGGCCGTTTAGTACAAGCAGCTCAGACATGTGTATATATATCACAAACCCAATACCTTAACTGTATAAACACCATACATCAGGATGTCCGAAAAGTACAACATTCATGTCCTCCAAAGTGGGCAAAGGCTAGCTGTGGACCAATCAAAATGGTTCTTGCTGTCATGATCAGCTATCATAATGTTGTATTTATAGACCCATGAAAAACACTGTCATTAAACCAATGGTCCAGTAGTTTATGCCAAGCATCTTTTTCCTTTAACCCATTCACCGCTAAAGTCACATATGAACCTTACCACCGCTAAAGTCACATATGAACCTTACCACCTCAAAAGTCACATATGAACCTTACCACCTCTCAAGTCACATATGAACCTTAACACCTCCAAAGTCACATATGAACCTTACCACCTCCAAAGTCACATATGAACCTTACCACCTCTAAAGTCACATATGAACCTTACCACCTCTAAAGTCACATATGAACCTTACCAAGTCATACACTGGGCAAGTCCAGTTTAAATATGTAGGGGTGAATGATGTAACTGTAGAAATGATATAAGTCAGTGAAATGACCAATTTTATTCCATCAAAACTGTTCTCCAATCTTTTAAATATTTAGTTTTAAACAGCACTTTGTAACCTGAAAAAAGACACTTCTTTTTCTAAATGGCTTTATGAAAATGTTAACTGATGGAAGTATAAAAAGAAACGTCCGAAAGTTTCCCGGTACCAGAGGAGGGTGAGAGGCCACTGCTGGGTTGTGAAGACAGACACACTTTACCTAGTTTCACCTTACAGGTTTTACCCACTCCTTCAAGCAGCTGGCCATTACTGCTGGATTAGTTTTGTTAAGTCATGCTGAAAATCTTGCCAACAAGGCCAGTGATATATTTACTTGACACAATCAGTCTGTTTACCATAAATAAGGTACCAAGACGAAATAGGAATATTCAGTTGTAGATTTAGACGCTGGAAAATACCAGTGAAGACTTTTACACAATACACATTGATCACAAACGTATAGGACCCAATTACAAAGCCTTTCGAGTCTTCCTTATACCCAATTCAGAGCTCTCTGATCATGGACACATGTCTAATTGATTTCGTGTGAAGCTATAACCAAGTACATGTAAAATCTAATGACACAATCGTAAAAGTACATCTGAAAAGTTCACCAACGCCAAATCTCCAAATTAATCTACGACAATTATAAATTACATTTCTAACATGGCCAGGCTAAGGGTCCCCCTAACATTGGGCAAGATCGCACAAATAGAATTAACCTAGCCATTCTCCCCTGTTGTTTGGTAACAAATATTTTAGTGTTAGCCGTGTGTATTCGTCCCCTCTTTTATCAGGTGCTAGCAGACACGTCCCTCAGACTCTATTTTCATTAGCGACCTTCTAACATTATTAGCTGAATTAGTTAGCATCAAAAGCCGAGTAAAAGGATGCCTTCGATTCTCTGGTTTTTCGTATGCTAACTTAGAGCCTGTCTCCAATTGATCTCCGACTCTTTCCTGCTGCGACCAAGTCCGGTCTATCCGACGTCCAACTCCAGGAAATAAGTGAGTCGCCCAAGAAAAATTAAATATTTACCGATTCCAAACGTGTCGTTCATTCCCGGAGGTGTCTGTTGTAAAAATCCAATTACAGGTCTGCAGTAGCCTCCGAGTGACATAACATGTCCAGCAGTGTGATGCCAAGCGTGTGCCTCCACCTGACAATACTGGCCTCTATATAATAGTCCATCATTACTGTCAAGCATCCGTATCAGGGAAACACTGGCCAATACACTGCAGCCTCCAACACTGCCAAAACCTATTATTGCTCTGCTCTACCATAACCTACCATTTCCTAGCATGGTCTTCATCTTTAATGACAAAGTGTCATTGCTGATTACTGTTCCACCTTGTCTGTCTCGCCAATAGGCTGTGGCAGTGATCCTCTTACCACAACACAGGGTTGACAAACATGCCCTACTCAGGCACATACCATAACTATTGCTCTATATATGTGTGTGTATATGTACCGTAAATATCATTATAAACACCATGACTATTGCTCTAGATGTGCAAACATTTGTACCGTAAATATCATTATAAACACCATGACTATTGCTCTAGATGTACAAACATTTGTACCGTAAATATCATTATAAACACCATGACTATTGTTCTAATGTATATGTATCCTAAATAGCATATATGACATACCTATTGCTCTGTAATTTACATATCAATATGTACTGTAAATATTGTTATGGGGACCATATCTATTTCTCTATATGTGCATATAAATATGTACCATATATATCATAACTAAATACCAAACCTATTGATCTTTTCTGATATCTTCATACTTTATGTACAAGTGCACTTTATGGAATTTGTAATTTCGAATTGGCATTCATATTGGCTATGAATACCAACCGAACCCAGTTCAATGCTTTTGTAAACAGTAAGTACTGTATCTTATAACCTAAACATGGAAAAATAAAGTGTCTATGATAGCTTAATTCAATATGAAAGAACTGAAACATCCCACCAGGAATCACCTACAAAACGCCCTAATTCCATGAAAAGGAACTGAAACATCCCAACAGGAATCACCTACAAAACTCCCTAATTCCATGAAAAGGAACTGAAGCATCCCAACAGGAATCACCTACAAAAATCCCTAATTCGATGAAAAGGAACTGAAACCTCACACCAGAAATCCCCTACAAACTTCTATGGCCAATAATTACCTATCACATTACAGGATCTGTTACTATAATCTCCGACAAGATCAGTCGAGGGTTACCGAGATATAAACAACTAGCTCTCCAGTGACCAGCGCTAGTTAGCTAGTATACCACATGTCTGAGTATAAACACAAACATTTACCTACTGGTGTACTGGTCACACCTTTAATTTAATCACGCAGGACTTACCTGTAAGTTACCTGTAAGATAGCGCCGATAAGATCTACATACAATGTATGTGTAGGTTTCAAGGCTATTTTTAGTGCTGGCTTCATTCATTCACAGAATATGTACAGTCAATGGCTACTGTTTTTTAAGTTCACACATGAATTCATTCATGAAATTTTAGCCACAAATGAATATATTTTCCTGGACTAAGTTTAAAAAGATATACTGCACACATGCAGGAATTATTATCTACAGTGTACACTAGACTGATTTTCCGTCTTTCAGCCTGAAGCTAGTATTATCTACTGTACTCCATAATAAAAGCTAGCCTAGCAACAGGTTGATAAATCTTATAGTACATATAGGATAGGCTATTCAAGAACATGTCAGCATATGTATTTGAGATTACCATATGTGATTAGAACATGTTTGAGAGGTTGACATGATGTATCACCAGAGACAGGTTTGATCCTTATACCCCGACTGCATGTTGAAGCTGCGTTGTGTAATACCCCAAAAAACTCTGTAGAGATACCACTCCACCATTTACATATAGAATCAGGAAGAAATGTAAACGAACAAGCTGACATTACGGATCAGCTTTACAAAACGATGCCTGTATAGATATAGCAGTTAACAGGGGACACCAGTATTTCCATATCTAACTTCTAATTGCCATCATACATGTACATATATTTTAGTTTGATCTACTTGGTACAGCGATTACTGCTGGATCATGAATATTTATGGTATCATAAATTCTAGAAAATGTCTGTGGAATTTGTTATTATGAAAATTTATTGGGTCCGTAAAATACAATATTTTCAAAAATGCCTGAAAATTGTATCAAATTTATACAAAGCCCTCTGAGGCCTACGAAACACTGACTGTATACATAGTCCTACCCTGTACAAACACGCCTAGGAGTACAATAGTTACGTTTCCAACTTTGCCGTAATGATTGAGGAGGCACAGCCAACCTGTATTCCGTTAATACCTACTTACGCAACAAAAGGATTAAAAATGGAAACGTCTACATAAAGAGATTGGCTATTGCGTAATTTTCTCGACATGTAAGTACTAAGCTACCGGCAAATTAGACGACAAAACAAACTTCTGAACAACAAACATTATCTCCGTTATGTAGGGAGATACCACTTTCAGGTGCAATGGAGCAGGAGTTGTTTGTACATCTGATTGACTGCCCTTGTGGAGGAGGTCAATACAGACCTGCTATCTTTGTTCGTATTGAGATTATCTAATGTATTGCTCCCAGCAATGAAGATCGGTGTAATTTTCCATTTTTTCAAGCTATGAAGTTTTTGCTTTATTGAATAAAATTTATTTTTTTATTTCTAAACTGATACAAAAACTTGAACAGTTTATATTTCTCATCAAGACTATATGTTAACTTTTAAAATCAATAAATCTGCCTTCTCAAACCCATTCATGCAACCACCTCTATTAAGAGACCACCTGTATTAAGAGAATACCTTTGTTTAGAGACCACCTGTGTTAGGAAACCACCGTTGTTTTTCACATCCTGAGGGTGGTCTGTTTATACGGGTTTTAATGTACTGATAAAATTACAACTCCATGAAAATCTTCTTTTTCTTACAAGATAGATCGATGTTTTATTAAGAGATTATGATAAACATTCAAACTACAGTATCTGTTTAACATCAACAGAAAGGAATTATTTATCACATGCCCTTAAAATAATAGCTGTGCATGCACATGTTAACCTATCTCGAATAATAATCTGAGTCTTTGAGAGAATTTCATCACATCACTAGAGCAGCGACTATATAGACCCGCAGCCAAACGTTTTATCGTACCTGATCTTCTATATACAAACAGCTGTGGTGGGATCACGCCTCCATCAATGCAGTATTCAAATTTTCTTAAAATTTGGCAGAATCTCTCATAAACTGCAATATACAGATTGCATGCATACAGCACTTAGAATGGGAATTCTAATCAATAATCTCTGAGTGTTCTGGAGAAAAGCACTTGTACTGTCCCCAAACTCAGCGCGAGAGGTCTAAACTCACAGTAAGGATATAGCCGTCATCTGTATCAGGCTTGATCCTGTACATCAGATGTCATAAATATCAGCTTGTATAAAACTGATGTTGAGAGTTTTATGAATTCCGTGTAGATCTTACCCAACAGTTACGAGTATGTGTACCCCCTACCTGCTGCTGTTAGCCATTCTGTTGGTGCACGATATTTATAGAAACTGGCAGATATATAAAGAGGCCTGTATTCTCACGATTACAGACTACTCCCTATGAGAAATGATAAGTATATCAGATACAGACAAAACAGATATACCAACCCTAGTCTGTAAACCTCACTTGTGAAAACCTCTGTGTGTGTGAAATAAATATACTATCCAAACCAATATATATTCATGCAGTTCCAAATCTGTTTTTAAACATTAAACACATCTTAATGTGATGACCTTGACCTGTTGAAACAATGGTTCATAATGACTAATGACTATATTGAAGAAATATCTTTGGAATTGCATGGTAATTATGGCATATATATATAAATCAAGACTTGTTTTAACACAACTGACATCAAAGCATTGATCCTCTACAAACTTTAATGTGTTACTTGTTATAACTGGTATCATCTGAATAATTGAAATTGTATTTAGTGAGTAAGAATTCGTTATAAAATTTCACAACATTATAGGTATCCAGGATATATCTAACACTTCAAATCAAATACAGAGCTCACACACTTGAAAACTTGACTTAAAACTGTTGATGTTAACAGCTGACCTCAGCTCTTCCTGCAATAGTACTCAAAATTTCAGATTCTAAGAAAAAACATATTAAGATACTATTTAACATTTTCTAGGAAACATAAGTGTGGTTGATTTGTGTCTTTAAATAGATATAAACGTTGAAGAATAGCTGGTCAGGAATGAGTAACCTCATTATTTTAGTAAATTTTAATCTACATTTTAAGTTACACTAATAAATATACAAAACCTAATTTACATATATATTTCATCATAACAATCTAATTTACATAAAAAATCTTATTGATATTTACAATCTAATTTAAATATGCATTCTAATTTGCATATATAATCTCTTTACATATAATTATACCTGGAGCTTTGGTTCTAGACAGATTTTTGGATTATCAAGATTACAGTTAAGAGATCTAGAGGTTTCACCCTTAAAAATCAGGACCTTTTCTGAATACTATCAATCTTCATATTCTTGGACTTCTTTGAATCAATTAATCAAGAATTTGGGGTAATTTAGAGTTCAGTTTTGAAAGGTGTCATCATGATTCAGTGAAAGGTATTCAGACTACACTCTGAGAAACGTGTATGATTAATAGAATGTAAAAATCACAAATGTGTCCCAATGATTAAGTGATTGCATGGAAATCGTTTCTTCTTTGTTGACAGTTTGTTTAAGAAAGTTTTTGAAAAATTGAGATTTTACGAGTGAATGCAGATTTGATTGTCTATGTTAACTGCTTATACCAGAATACAAATGTAACAAATGACTATCCTTAATTCTTCTTTTTTCCGAATTGATGAAATGAATATTTTGCTAATTAATCAAAATGTTAAATCTACATTGTACCTGTTATAATATCTAACCTTGAGCTCTGGGAACCTGTACAAGAAACGCATGATTAATGCAACCGAACACCATGACAAGGCAATCTTATTCCCATTAAATGCACGCCTATTTTAGTTCCATAAATGCTTTCACTGTTTTGATTTTCCCCATTAGTTTTTTTTAACCGGTCTTACTTTTTATTTCACACAAACTTAGATTATAATGATTCGGCCAATGAATAGATCTGCCTGTTAAGCCCTGATAGAGTTACGATAGCGTGGAATCAATTCTATTACAACCCAGCTTTGGTGATGCAATTACGCAACTACCTATTTCTCCTAAGATGAATTCTATGACATGTACATTCACTAGGCGTACATATATATGTCAATTCTATAGACTTTTTCTCTCCCCAAGTGTTCTTTATTTATTCAATGAATGTGGAAAAAAAACCTGACACCCGTGTTACATTGATGTGTCACCTTCCCAGTGGTGGATTTCCTTACATAACCCCACAGGACACGCAGTGGCACCACTGTCTATGGACACAAATCAGCTTTCATTTTTAACCTTCAAAAAGTGTAATTTTTTTCCTTCTTTAAATATTGCTGTTTAAATATATCAAGTTTACTGCAGGCAAAAAAATTGTAAGCTTTCTTGTCTGTTTCTGGAAGAGGATTTTCAGAGGCTTCAAGGATGGAAACTTCATTTTGCAATATATCGTCATTTACTAATATATAGATCAGTTTCAAATGATGCAAACTAGTGAACAAAAACTTAGGAAACAACCTAACATTGTTCATTCCACATTTTCTGTATTACTGAAAGTTGATGTTGATACATATATAAGACATCAACTTTTAAATCGCAGTTTTAATCCGTTAGAATATTATTGCTTCTGTCAAACTGGTCACAGTTCGGTGTAATGATCTGTTCGTCTGTCATTAGAGTTACTCTGTCCCCAATAATGAGAATTTAAAATATGACACGCCAGTCTGTCTTCAGACCAGCTGAGACCCGATGTATAGATAGTGTAATGTACAAATCCTTATATATCAGCGGGGTTCTAAAAAGGCTTGTAAACTCAGCAGACCCCTTATGATCCTTGAATTTATCAGCGAGGTGGGGGTTGTTACTCAGAAGACCCCTTATAATCTTTGAAATTTTCATCACAGCCCCTAGAAATGCTTCTATATCAGCACCCCTAAAATCTTCTTAGCTATCAGAAGACCCCTTATAATTCTTTAATTTATCAGCAGTTCCATTAAATCCTTGGAAATCAGCAGGCCCTTTAAAATCCTAAGTTATCAAGCAGGCCCCTAAAATGTTTTAGACATCAAAAGGCCCAATTATGCTTCAAAACATCTACATCGGCAGGCAAGGTCCCTAGAAATCTCAATAAACATCAATAACAAAGCCCTTGATAATCCTAGCACATCATGATCAGTATAAGCCCCAGTGCTATAGATACATCATTGAACAGGTATAATACAGTTATAATATATATATACACATACACAGATGGCCTCATCCTTATCTACCAGGTAAACACACATATAACCTTCATTGTTAGCAGACCAAAGGTGAACAACCTGGCAGGATTGAAATATAAACTTGTGATAATGAGCTAAGTAAGTCCCTGTCCCACTGGAATGGGGGGTTTTCCTGTATACATTAACCTCCCCTTAACGTCCTTTGGATATAACCGTAGCACAATTGGGCTTGTATAACTTCCGTTGACCAGGTAGCTCCATAGGTTAGAGCAATGGTATTACAAACTTAGGTTCGGTGTTTGAAACCCAGTCTAGCCTTGCTCTATTTTTACACTCAAAACACTGCTGTTTTTTAAATGATTAAATTTTGTTTATTTCATCTTTATAATTTCTCAAAGAAGTCCTGAAAGGTAGGGTTTTCTTTTCAAAAACGATACATCAAACCTACAGTCATGCCCGATAAATCAGTTTCCAATACTTGGTTACAATTTTTGCAGTAGTACAGGGATTTTTAACTGACAAGAGTAAACAATAACTTTGGCAAAGTTTTCCTTCATCCACATCAGAAAGGACAGTATTAGTGTACAGACATGACATCACTTGTTTTATCAAGGGATTTTAATATGACAACCTTGCAACTCTAGAATATCAATACCACTCTGATCATCTAAATATAATTATCAACATTCTGTTCTGTTTATCAGAGTTTAAAGTGGCCAGACAATTCTAAAATAGGCTCCACTTTCAGGCTGATGTAAGCAGAATATATAAACGTGACGTTATAAAAAAAACCAGCATCTTCGACAGAGGTAACACACTATAGGACAGTGATATCTTACCTAATTTGATATGCCACGGATCCAGTCCAATATACTTTTTGTATATTATATTATAAATCCTTGAACACAAAAGCTTACGCTGTACTGGTACCCTAGCACACAACTCTGACTGACTCAATGTATAAACTATGTAGACTTGGAGCTTTTGTGGAGACCTTATCTTTTGGTCTGGGATCTTATAATTACTGGACCATACATTGCGGCCACTCTGACTGGTCACCTCTCAGCTTAGGTTACAGTTTTATCAGACATCAAACATGACTGGTTCTATGTTCTGGCTAGTCAGAGACCATCCCCACTGAGGAGCCAACCAACACCTAACTGATAAAGTCACCACCCCATGGGAGCTGGCCCTCTGCAGCAGGATCAGGGAGTTTGGGTTCAACTGAATTAAACTCAAGGCGATGCATACCTCAGATTAGTGATGATTCTATTGGGGAACTAGTTAAAATTCAGACCTGCTAATTGTTTCAATAAGCTCCTGTTACAGAGCACTGATTCAATCATTTACCAACAGCAGGTACTGTACATCGCTGTGTTATATAGATAGACATCACTCTATCTAACATAGGTAATATCTCTAAAACTAACTGATGTACCAAATCTACCAATAGGACCATCTCCAGTGGGGGATAGTCAGATGACAGTATAACTGTATAGTGGCGCCATTTAGAAATGATTTAATGTATCAAACTAGGTCTTTCAATTTATCAGTGCTCCTGTCTGTGATATATTTCTTATAACTTCCCTCAAAATGAACATCACAGGATCAGTCATGATTGGTTGTGGGGGTTTATGTTAGCACCAGAGTGCATGTGCCTCTTGCAGTACCAATTCTAGTACGGTTGGTGGTCCACGGACCAAGGTCCTCCATATCAGAGCAGCCATAGACTGGCACCTTTTCCTTTCCCACAGATCCATGATCTGGATGGTGGATCAAGGTTGAAGACACAGGTGCTCTTCGTATCCTTTCTTACAGGTTTGTGTATGGTTAGCGGATTAGGGCTAAGACAGGTGCCCTCCACATCAGGAGTCATACACAAGTACCAATTCCTTTCCCACATGTTCCAGCTGTATGGTTAGTGGACCAGGACAGGTGCCCTCAGTATCAGTGTGGCCATACATTGGTACACATTCCTTGCTACATTTCCTGTCTATGGTGATAGATAGTGTGTAGAGAGCAGATTAAGCGAGGTCACATGAGGTGTTGATTTTGGCAGGCAAGGACCAGCTTACTCACTGTAGCATGTAGATATATATATACAGGCTCCATATATATTGACTGTTCTGACTGTTGGGAACCCAGTCTGTGATACGAGATTGAGGGGGATACAGGAGATGGTGGAGGGGTTCAGAGAGAGATGAGAATACTCCCTTCCCCCTCATACCACTCCCTATTTATGACACAGTCATCATAGCTCAATGCCCTGGGGGCACCTGGTCACCCCATATATTACACAGAGTACAGATGTGGGATTCTGAAAGAGGAGCTTGAGGGGACTTCACCCTTATCTGTATGACCACCACTGCAGATACACACATCCATGCACCTAAAACTCAAGTAGTGCAGGTCAAAGCAAGTGAACACATCATTTCTTCAGACATGTAGGGGATAGGGAATGAAATGTACAGTAAATTGTGAGGGATGACAGTCAACTAGAATGACACACCTCAATGTGTAGTAATTTATAATTGGGGAGAGGAGTGGGGGGGTGGGGGGACGGAGCTTAGCCGTTATCCATCTGATCATCAGCAACTCAATGGGGAGAGATATAGAGGACACACCCTGTAAACTGTCAGCCACCATCACATGTAAGACAGACTGTTTACACACAGATCTACAACAGTAATAGACACATGATTCTCTCACATTCCTCTTACTAAATATACCCTCGGTCCAGTCATCAGACAACTTTTAATCTTCTACGCCCATTTATTGTCTAGTTTACAAATAACACTAACCTATTTGTCATTTCCCCGTATCACAGTAGGTGTGGTAGTCTACTGTTGTACTACACTTGTACAATGGCTGTTATTCCTGACCGACATTTGTAAATGTTACCACCCAGGATATAAAAGTTGTGTCGCTTCCAAAATTAATGAAATTTAATTCCTAACCTTCGTCCTTTTAAAGCCTTAATGATGTAATAAGATAAACTGACATAGTTATAACAAGACTAAATAAATGACGCTATATTCCTACTATCACAATACACCATTTTTTAACATTAAACTTTTTTATTGCGGCACCATTTGTCCGTTCAAAACTTGGTGTTATAAGGGGTCAGGGTTTGGCGAAATATTGCCAGAAATATATAAAGACAATTGTTAAAGATGAAATAGTTACTTCAAAGTTATCTTGGCTGTAATCGAGGTGGCAAATTATTAAACAACTGGCATGATATTGGGATTTTTACTCTAGAACATTTCTTCTTAAATGAGTTATACCTGAAATGGTTTTCCATAGTTTACAGGGAGTTGTATTGGTACGGCAATGTATAATGTGATGCGTAGATGTAGGTATGAATATATAAAGAACAGTCAGATGGCTTCCATCCTGTTGGAAACACATGACTGGGTCAAACTTTTAAAGCAGTACGTAACTTAACCAAGATATGGTGTAACAAACACTGAATCAGATTGTTTGTGCCATATCTCCTTGTGGGCCAGATAGGTAGAAAGACAGGAACCATCAGCCTGCTACGGTAAAGCATAATACAGAGAAGTGAAGGATCTCCACCAGTGTCCTATACATATACATGGAATGAGTAGGACAGATACTGACTTAGGCAGGTTTGGGCCAGTATCCTAACACCTACACCCTGGACCTGGTACAGAAGTCCAGTCCTGGACCAATATGTCTCCGTAATGTTGCCCATGGATTTTAGATTTGATGGTATAGTTTTAGATTTTCAAGATTCTGTAACCCCCAGGAACTTAATAATACAGGATAGTCCTTGAAAAATAGGGATACAACCGACTGTAAAAAAACACCTTCATTTGGGGGTTTGGAGTTTTAGAGAACGATGATACCCTATATAAATACATATTGCGGTCTTGTAACAAGTTCAAGGACATTGGGACTAGCACATGTACAGTCCTGGTAAATATAGTATACCTTAAATAGTGATGAAGCTCTGGCTAGCCTTAGGATGGGTACAGCCCTGATAGGTCAAAGACACGATTATTTACATAAATGACACACTTATAATAGGTTTATGTATAGAGGCGTGACACACTTGTATCTGTTTATAACAGAAGCAAGGTATGTACATTACAGGAGTATACAAACCCTATCACTGTGCTGGTGTAATTACAAACACTTTAAACATTCTTAAAAGCTGACACATCTTCTCCATCCACATCAGGAAATGTGTGCATTAAATTCTATTTATAGAGTGTTTGAAACTGCATGTGCAACCTGCTTATTAACCTGTGCCTGTGTAATCAAAACACCTGTATAAACCAGACCCTCACAGATGTCTGTAACAGATATAAATATAGGTCCCTACCTCATAATATTTAGACAGCTACACTTCTTACTCTTATCAATTAGACAGGTATATTGTATTCTTATAAACAGGTACTACATAACCCCTAAATTGTAAGATTTACCTTTAACTCATCATACACCCCTGAAATTTCATAATGAACTATTCCAACCTTTGCAATTGGAAGAGTTCAAATGTGTCTTCAGGGGTGAATGAATATGTATATCTATATAATATTTAGACAGGTATACATCCTCATTTTACATAAGAAATTACCTGCCGGAGAATTATGAGTTTGGGGTATGGCCAAGACATACAGTAGTATTCATGTAACTTCATTCATTTCATTTCTTTGTATATGTTTATTAACCAGAGCTGAAAATCAGACACTTTCAAACAAACATGATTTTTAACAACTTATTGATATAACAACAGCATATGCATGCACTATGAGCAAAGAAAACAATACTTATTGAATAATGGCGCTAATTTTTTTACTACCTACAAGTTATAAGTAATTTAAAATGACCATAACCCATAATTTACCACAAACCAAATCCTACTTTACAAAACCAGAAACAATTGCTGAAATGTAAAAAAAAAAAAAAAAAAAGTCATTTTAATGTACTGGCATTCCATGTATTTCTCTGCAATTACTCCCAAAGACATTACAAAATAACTTGGTATCTCCATCATTCACGGTTAGTTTAGAAATCAATGGGTTTTTTTCTACTTCAAAAATCTTAGATCAAATCAAAAATAGCTGTTCTGGAATATCTTATCTCGTAAGGGACCTTGCCATATTTACACAGTTGACATGTTGTGAGCACTGATAAAAACAGGGGCCAGTCACTGACTTATGAGATAACACACAAGGTTTTATTGCTTATCCCGGGGCCCATGTCTACATAATCTACATGCACAACTGCAGACACTACAGTTTAATAGGGAGACCAACTTTGACACAAAAATTCTGCATACACATTTGTCAGCAGATGTTATCCTTTCCCACAAGCATATTGGCTTTCTGCTCTGACACGGACACCGTTATATTTTTTTCCATTGTCGTATATAAGTCCCGTTTGGTTTTGTATGGATATGATATAATTTACCCACAAAAGAAAACCCAAAAACGTGTTGTTTGGCTGCGAGACACAGCTGTTGTTCGTCTGACGCAGTATAAGACCACATATTTCTCACTTGATCTGTTAACATCTTACATAAAGCATATGGCTAAGTCGTCATCCTACTCACCACAAGAAACCACGATAAATCAACAAGGAACAAAAACACAACACAATATCGACCTATATAGTATATACCATTCAACACCTCAGCATGATCAAACTCAAAATACATCCATTACCTTACTATTCCTCCCCATCTTCAATGCCATTTATCCAATTTCATTGAAAGATCCAAGATTTAGGAATTTGGCAGGGTTGTTCAGCCTCCCAAAAAGCAACTGCAGCAACTTTATCAATTTTATCAACCTTCTGATGTTGTTATTCTCATTCACATTTACAAGTTAGACTCCAATATATCATTTTCAATTTTGTAATAACATTTGATATTTTTGTGTACATGTGAGCATACAATGTTTTGATGACAGATTATTAAATTTGATGTTTAACGTCAAAACACTACTCGTAATAAAATCTAATCGCCCATAAAGATATATTTAAAATTGTGTACGTAAGGTCAAGAACCAATTAAAGTTCTTTATAAAAAGTTTACATTTACACTTACTTGTATATACGGAGTCTGTTTTGTCCACAGGACATGCCAGAATACCCACAACTAATTGAAAACATGTTGTGTAGAGTTCAATGAACTCTTTTGTCAAGGAGGTCAGGTTATACATTTACATACTACATTCTGATTGGCTATACTTGACTACATTGATAATTACCTAAATACAATGTATCACGACAGGGATTTATCTAGGTCCCACTGGAAAGGCTCTTTTGAAGGAAAATTCAGTAAAAAGGGATTTAACATTTTCAATAATAGATGTTTTTAGGTTGCAAAACTTTGGCAATCTTTCGTACAATTATTTACAAGAAACTGCAGCAAAATAAATTATTATAGAACATGTGACATTTATTACTGACAGTAAGAAATATGGATACACCTCAAGTATATATATAAAACTTCCAGAGACACCTATATTTGACATTTCATAGTACTATATATATCATATATATATGATGCTCACACCTACAGACACCTAAAATGTTTGACATCTATAGCAACAGTGCTAGTGAGACACACAAAGCATACTGATGACACTGATGCCAGCTGAGCCACTTTTACAGCATGAAAAAGCGAACTTAACCACTTGGTGATGCTAGAGACACTTAATGTTTGCCACCCTGTACTGTGAGACGGATAACGTTCAACCTAGACAGCTAACACATGATTGGCTGATGCCAGAGACACCTATATTTGACACTTCACAGCGAGACATACAGTATGATCCTCACACCTAGACAGATGAAACGTTAACACTATTGGCCGATGCCATAGACACCTATATTTGACACTTCACAGCGAGACATATGATGCACAATTGCACATGCTTAGACAGTGAGACAGTGTTGACTCAGCTGATGGGTCTTGTTTTCTTACCAAACATTCCATCTATCTGGGTGATGATAAACCTTGTGTATGTACATCACCCATTGCGCAATCCTTGTCTGCACGTGTATCTAAGTTAAGTTCATGTGACGCAAGCATAAATATTATACATCCATCAAACCCATCATCTGTAAGTTGGTTTTCCATTACTACCACAACTGATTAAAAATTATTTAATCAAAATGGATATTCAATCATTCCTCATTGTAAATGTCAAAATGTCTATTGGCTTACCAGTATAAACCCGATACATTTCCTTGACATAAGAACAAGTACATTATATTCTCTTACACCTTGTTAATTACACCGCCCCGCCCCCCCTCACAAATCCTTACACCAGTTACGTCCCCTCACCAGTAGGTTTAGCAGGCCCCTTAATTCCCTTATTAATTACCCCCTCCCCAAGCTCCCAAGTGATGCATCAAGTCTAAATGTCATAATCCCCCTAGCACTCCCCCCAACACAACACCCCAGAAATGACACTAACTATTCATTAAAGACCTACAGCCTTCCTGACGAGGCTCACACAGAACCTGGGGTCAAATGTCTCCAAATTTATCATGTTGACTTTGTAAAATGTAGCACAAACAAATCCTGACACTAATTGTACTATAAACAGGACTGTTGCTGCAATCTTAAGTAACAGTGTATATTACTGTGAGAAACAAAAGTTTTCCTATGGGAGGTTAGCTATCAGTATTACAGTGTGAATTAGTACATTACTTTAATAGCCAAAGTAATAGCCAAACATATTTTAAGTTTTGTAGAGAAAGCACTTTAAACAATATTACAGTGAAAATTAGAAGGACCCAATTATATCAAGCATCTAAAAGTTCTTAGACCAGGAGAAGATATCGATGTCACTATTAAGCCAAGGTTGTAAAGATAAGGTCATTGATCCTGATTCAGTTAAGATAATATTTTTAAGGTCACTATATAATAGAGATTGAAGACCATAAAGTTAGGGGACTATGTGGAAGCTAAGGTTGAGAATTTCATATAGTTACAACTTAGTTACCTTTTAACCAGCCATGTAAAGTTGAGGTTACTTTTGAAAGCTAAGGTCGTCCCATATAGTATTGGTCAAAAGTCTGATTTTTTACCATGTTTGTTTTGCATTGGAATTATAAAGTTATCCAAAATAATGTTCCGACAAACAATCTTGGTCATTATAGAGCCTAATGTCAGTGTCAGATAAAGTAAACACCACTGATCATCAGACTGACACTGTCGCCGGAACCGAGGATAAACAGCGGTGTCAGACACTGCCGATACTGTACAACGCCACAGAAGAACAAGGTTAATATTGTACCCTACTAAGTCCAAAAGTCACAGCAGAGAGCTAAGTCAATACTGTATACTAAACATGACCAACCTACGTCATCCAAATTAAATATAGCCATGTTTATACTTATGCTTTATATATTACGCAGTTTACATTTGTTATGTTTACATTTAGATGAAATGTCAACATATATATATGTGTCTTTGACAATGCCTGTTATGACAAATGTAACAATTGTAATTGATCAAACTCATTATTGTTTTCAAAATATTTTGACTTAGTCCTGAAATCAAAGTTCATTTTCCATAAATGAAAATGTGACCTACATTTGTATGTGCGCAACCGTTTATAAATACCCAATATAATACTTGAATTGGATTCACAAATACATCCAGCTTATAGATTTGAAAATTGAGCCAGTATTATGTGTTTGCCAACAGTTTATTCAAACTTAATATTTGCCTCTTGAAATCATTCAAAGATAATTTAATGAGATTTTAATTGAATTCAATTAGCTTCCATAAATTATTTAGGTATTCCCAATTGCAAATTGTAATTGAAACCAGGATAAAATTATCCTAATTGATGATACATATTTTTTATAATACTTAGCTATTTCAGGGCATTTAATATATTGAAATACTGTGATCAGGTCCAGAGACTTTGTAGAATTTCCCAGAATCTCAGTTATATAAATTTAACAAAGACAAAATTTGGCTTAGCTGATATCTCTGTTCGGTGATGCTCTTTTTCACAAGTGCTTATTTCCCGGAGCTTATGTTTAAATACTGTTGTCCATTTATATCTATGTAAAAAGATCAGAAGGCGTGATCAATTCCTTCCTAAGTTGTCTGTTTATTTGAAGAGATAGCCAATACCACACAGATAGCAATCTAATTAAAGAGGCCTTTTCCTGTGTACACTGTTTAAGGAAGGCCCTTAATATAATTGATAAACACTTTCAGTAAGGATTCAGGTTCCCAGATAGTGTATCTCCACATACACAAACCCAGGGGAGTCAATTTTAGGAGTCCAAGAATATGTAGTACACAGGATAGGGGGGCATAAGGTCTTGTTTCTTGTGAAGGACCCAGAGCTGTTACCTAACTCTAGTCACTGACCATATGTGATATGGTCAGCCTGATACCTAAACACATATATAGAATGTTACCACTGATTAAGGCAAAACTTATCTAATTATCAAACACATGCAGTATAATACCAGCTATAGTTTGGTTTGTGTTGTGCATTAGAGTATATAATTGGACATTACTGAGTCAATGATTAATCAGCAAAATACAGTTTGTAAAATAAATAAATTAATAAGGATTAATCATCGTTTTAATAATGGAAAGTAAATAGGGATTTATGAATGTATTACCGATAGGTGGGCATGTTTTATTGTTATAAACAACAGCTGATCATGACCATGAGGGACCTGAGCCTATGACCTTAGATAACCTTTGAACTCAGAAAATCAATTTCAGTAGTGGGCTGTTAACTAAGTGTATTTATATAATCACACTGGATTCTAATTGAAATAAAATAATCCAAAAGAAACATATTCAAATATTTGGAATAAAATTAAATCATATTTTGAATATTAAACATAGTCATTTCTTTAAAATAAGCATACCTGCATTTTCAAACTTGTCATATTTTGATAAAATTGTTGTTATTTAGATAAGATTTATTCATGATCTGCCATGTTTTGGTAAGGACTCAAATAATATTGTGAATTTGACAGATTATCACATATCAAAAGTGTGTATAACATAATTATTTCACACATGCATACTTTATATTTATTACACATATATATATATCACTCATATATGATACCTATGTTACATGTGCTCAAATGTTACGTACATGCAGCATCTAAAAGTTGAGTAAAACTACAATATTTGCAGGGGAGGCCCCTGCCTGTACACCCATATGATAGGGTTTGGCTGGAAGTCCCCCTACTGATATATAGCTCTCCCCCTGACTTGGGTCTTTGGCCCAGTATAGACAGTATCACAGGAAGTACTAGCTATTAAAATTGATAATGAAACCCTGGAGTTACACTAGTATCATGAACATGATCAGGTCGAGCTCACTTCAAAAGCTAGAGGAAATCCTATGATCCGTTTCATGGTAAAGGTGTGTGTCCCATATACCAGTTTATATACAGGTTCTGATTAGATGGTTATAGAGGTAGATACAAATATATAGCCATTAATTGTCTGTTTTCTCTCACTGTCTGTGACTTATCCCGTAAAATAGTACATTTTAACCCCTTTAAAAAAACAAATTCATTTAGTGTTGAGTTGGTCTCTATAATATATATATAAACTTTCAGTACCTCTAATTACTATACACAATATTTTCTGCCCCGCATTAAATTTGCCCTTTCGTTAACAGGTAGAATATATAACAGAGATGAACACATCCCACTTTACAGTACAAGTTTAGCCTGGTCCTTGTTCCCTTTTACTCATGGCTAGTGCCTATACAAGTGAAGACTCACTGTGTCCCGGAGTGTACATTTAGGTGGTTACATGATTTTACTTTACGTTTATTGATTTACCATTATATTCATACAATGGCTAATTAATATTACATTTTAATTTATAAATCTGAGATAGTTTTTTGGATTCGTGACATTGGTACATCTTGGAGAATAGTGTGTATTTTATCACACATGTGTATTACGTATATATATATATTTCACACATGCATAATTTATATTCATTACACATATATTTCACTCATATATGATACATATATTTCACTCATATATGATACATATATTTCACTCATATATGATACATATATTACATGTTTATTACATATGTAATACTATATACCACATATGCTGTTTATCACAGCTTGTACATATGCGTAGGAAAAAATAATAAAACAAAGCATATTTCCGTCTACAATATTATATTGCATTGCATATTTTATAGTCAGCTAAATTGCC
This sequence comes from Mizuhopecten yessoensis, assembly GCF_002113885.1. NCBI lineage: Eukaryota > Metazoa > Mollusca > Bivalvia > Pectinida > Pectinidae > Mizuhopecten > Mizuhopecten yessoensis. Next base: position 378,784 of record NW_018404790.1, on the reverse strand, counting down.
GCAGTCGGATTTCTCCCACATCTTCCCTAAGTTCTTACTACTGTAAGTGGTATGCTATGTCTCTTGATAAGTGCACACATCACACAGTTCATCGCCGAATCGGTGTCCATTTCACAGACAAAATACATGTAATCTGCCCTGCACACAAACCTTGCACACTATCTGTGTACTGCTGAGGGTATTATAGACTGCCCTGGCAGCAATACTTGACAGTCTAGACATCAGCAGTGCAAGGACCCCATCAAAATATCTCGCCCAAAATTTACGGTAAAAACCTACACTTTAATTACATCTTGTCAAAATCTCAAAAACTGAATTATGCAAAAGCTCTATAAAAAAAAATGTCCAGAGCGTGATCAATATTACCGGGGATCAAACAAGATTAAAATCAAAGTTAGATGTATGCGCCTTCAGATAGGGAGAATGTTAACAATTTCTGAAATTAAAGTAACAGTCTACAATTGTCAGGGTCGTATATAAGTGTGTGTGTGTATATAAGTGTGTGTGTATATATATATGTCTGCATGACTATGTAGCTCTTCTGTGATAGTGACTAAACTGATACATTAAGTGTCTCATCTTGAAGCAACCTGCTCCTGGTACAAAATGTATCAACTTACATCTAACCTAAGCAAGTTTCAAACATATTAGCTTTAATTTATTACAAAGATGAAAACACACAAGCATCTAAACTTAACAAAGAAAATCATTAACATTTTTGGCTTTATTTAAAAAAAAAAAATGATGACAGTTTCTTAAATATCTTTCTTTCAGTTTCAATGAATGAAAATGCATATTTGTCACTGAATTCCTAACTAGACATTAAACGGATAAGAGATTTCCATTAATATGCTTTCAGAAAAAATTATTATGAGATCGGAGATATAAATTAATACATTCAGATGTGATTCAGTATTTATACAAAAGCAATCAAATTAACCTCATGATGAATAATTGATCCAGTACAGTATGCTACATAAAACATTATTAAAACAATGTAGAACACCGTGTTCTGTGTACACTGTTCCAATACACATTCCATCAACCATTACACCTAATATGTCCATTATCCAAACATGGATTATCCTATATCAAACAACATCATTGATTTCTCAGTATAAATAATATAAACTATAATAAAACTCTTCTTACTGTTCTGTGTTGAAGAGATGTTTTAATAATTAAATAAAAATTCCCACGAATTTCGTATTTAAATACCTTTATATAAATGAATAAAAAGTTTTATGTAAAAATTACATTATGGATCAAAGAAATATTAACCATAAACGCTTAAGAATGGCAAGATACATGTCTAAGGTTTGTATCATGTGTTTTAAAGGAAGATATGTATGCCTCAACGCCCAAAAGCTTTGGAGCACGTTTTGTCAATGAACGGTCGTATACCTATGATAAGCTAGGTTCACAAGGTAAATAACTGCCACAGCGTAGGGGGACAAGTTTTCATCTCGCACTGGAACTTTCTATTGCCGTATAAATTTACTGACAACGCCCTTATGCAAGAGAAAATGGTGTGTTATTGTACAGTTATGTGTGATGAAGCTATGTGTGGGAGAGATAGTTCATGATTCATATGGAGTTGGAGTAGTAACACTGGTCCCCCACTGTCGAAATCTAGGTCGAGTCGGTGTGCCTCTCAACAAACACGCACCTTGCAGGATAAACAGTTTATAACTAGCCAGTATCTACCCACAAATACGAACAGAACATAAAGATGTAGCACTTACCTTAATTAAAATAGTATTCCAAATAATTGAAACGAAGGTAATCATACCTCAACAAACTTTTAGCGTATAACAACCCTCGTCTCTAAAATCCAACTATACAGTGCACTGTTGGAAAATATCGTACATTTGGGGACATGCGCAATCAGACAGGAAGTTGCATGCTCTCTTTCATTGAGCTGAGTCGCCAGTCCTTTGTTTGTCGTGCAAAAAAATCAGTTTGAAGATTTAAGGGATAAGAACAGTTACTTGCGTACAATGACGAGCTAAACCACCAGAATGGTAGGGGTGGTTTGGACTTCACGGCGAGTCACTCGAAATAATAGCACCAGTGTCGTGGACCAATCCACTGGAAAACCCGCAAAATTTAAATCTGTCAGCTGATCGAGTGTTGTTTGTATATTAGAGTGTGCCTCTGACGCTTGTTTTACTATTGGCTTATTGCATTTGAGAGAAAAATATCAGAAATCCCTCTTAACCGTGAGCAGTTACTGATTCGCAGTATGGTTTTTTTCCAGACATAGACATAAGTATATATCTAGTAGAATATTGGAGAGAGAAAAATCGAAAAAAACACGTTGATATCGAAATGTTTAGGGTTATGGAAAATTAAAACAACTGAAATTTCTAGCACACAGGGACCTGACAATTTGTAACAGCTATATTTGGACCTCAATTAAGGTGTTCAGAGTAAATGTACAGGTTGTAGGGGTTTAGATCGACTTACGGTATAAATGACCCCCAATGATTATAGATGTCGAAAAGTTGACCCCACCTAACTTCTCGCATCAAAAACAACATGTTTAGTTGATGAACGGAAAAATGCTTAGTACCGTTGGACATTTCATTGAGGGTGTCACTTTTAACGAAAGTCGATCTAAACCCCTAAAATACTTTAAAATTACTCTAAACACCTTAGTTTAGGTCCAAATATAGCTGTGACAAACTCTCAGGTCCCTGTGTTCTAGCAGAGATTATAACGTCCCTGCTTCTAGATGAAGAAAAAACATTTAAGAAATTTGAAAACGAGGTTTGTCTATGAGACGTCAATTTCAGTCGGTATTTAGTTCCATATATATGTATAATTCTCAAAATCATGATAATAGATGTCCACGTAAATAAGATAAATGTAGAAAAATCAGATATAATTACCGACTCAAAAAATAGCGGCACGGAATTAAATTATTTCGTGACAGGGTTCTTCGTTTTTATTTCAAAAGAACAACTTCAGTGATGTCACCATTATCTATATTCATAATCTGTGTTTTGTGATTATGTATGAATAGTGTGGTATTTATATGTAATTTGCTTTTTGTATACACGAACAAAATTACGTAATTAGTATTAAACATGCTTCTGTAGTTTCTATTTAGTGTATCTGTGCATTCTTTTGTTATCTACAATACATATTTATAACAGGTATGTTTATATGAAAAAACAAGGGCGATTAAGCTTTTCCGGAATAGGAACGACTTTTTGGAAATAAATCCCTCCTCCACAAAAAAATCACATAACTTACATACGCAAAATCATGCATTATGTGAATTCTTCGGGTAGGCTGAATAGCCTATGTGAATATGGCGTTGAAAAATAATACATATGAGGGGAAAATATAATAAAAAATGCCGATTTCATTGAAATGCTTTTCTATAAAAATCCATTAATCAAACAATATTGAATTCAATAAGTTATTCGGCTTGACATAATATATATATATATATATACAAAAATCGCTTCTTTGACAAATTTTATAAAGCTTTTTTCTGGGACATGCCAATATTATACTTATCAATCAATATAAAATTACGCTTTTCTACATATCAATCTTATAGTCGAAGATGGAAGTAAGCTATGCCACGGACACAACTAGCTAGTCTCTATACAGTCATAAGTGTAAAAGTCTTTTAACATGCATTATGTTTTTATATCAACATATCGTTGCCATTACTCACTATGAAAGCAATTTGATTTTGTCTTAGAAATCAGATCCAGGGACGTAACCAGGACTATGAGTATGTGGAAGCATACGAAGCGCGAAGCGCGGAGTAGGGGGTGGGTTCGGGAGGGGGGTTACCCCCTCCTGAGTT
>NW_018404790.1:353727-374801 GCF_002113885.1 Mizuhopecten yessoensis | reverse complement strand
GTTACCCCCTCCTGAGTTAGGGGGGTTCCGGGGGGGTACACACACTGTTAAAGTTTATCACATAAAGTTCTACAATGTGATCCTTGTTAAAAGTATACTTGAAAAAATTACGTGGAAGCCCGTGCGTCCGTGCGTACGCCTGGTTACGTCCCTGAGATCATCATCGTCTGATCTTATTTTACAATGAACGACTGTCGTTTAGAATTTCTTTCCGTATGGTCGGTCGGCATCAGACTAAGGGAGATAATTCAAATTATAACGCCAACAAAGACATCGAGCTCAAATCGAGTAAAACTACCAGTTTATTTTTTAAGCATAAATATATATTTTCACACCAACGATGTTGCCGTTGTCCTTGATGACGTAGCCCATGACCTTGGTGATACAGTCTATGGTCAGCGGCGTTGAGTCCTGTTTTGACCGAATTTCTCAGACTCTGGCATTTTCTTCTGTTATAAGTACATTTAAAAGTAGACATCTATTTTTGAATTGCAATATAAACGAAAGACAAAAGAAATCAATAAATAAATAACGTTATCTTTCGAATGAAAATAGACCAACATATTCTTTAATTAGTGACATCAAATAAATATCCCATATAGGGGCATTAGACCCGGAAGAAAGGTTCGGTCCATCTGTTAGATAAGAGGGAAATGTATTTCTGAATATTACCGAGGAATTCGAACTTTTACAAAATGAACGAAATATTTACAGTATCATTGGAATTAGGAAATGATGCTTGCTCTGCGCAAATTTTGAAAACCATATAAAATTTTGAGAGAGAAAAAGAACGAAACAAACTTCAATCAATATGTTTTGCTTTAATGTTTTACGTGCAAAGTTTACATTTCTGATGTGATATTATTTTTAATTGAAATTGTTAGAGAGAATCAATTGAAAATTGAAACAGAAATTTTGATGATGAATTTTTTAATTTTGGAAATATCCTCACCGTTCCAGAGACGTATATATTACAATATATAAATCTCTGATTGTTCGTTTGATACGGCCCCGAAAGTCACTGACTTTGAGGCGTCCCTGACCTTGAATATATGTAGTCCCAACATTGATGTCTTAGTTCTTGGTTTTGGTGATGTATTCCCGTTTATGTTTATTACATTATAAATGGGTAGGGGAGGCTGCGGTGACTGATCAGTAGCCCTCCACCACTGGGTCGTGTGTTCGTCGGGGCAGTCGCCTGGTACTGGCCGAAGGTCGATGGCTTTTCTCCGAGTATACCGGCCATCCTCCACCACCAAAAGCTGGCACGTCCTTAGATGACCATAGCTGTTAAAAGCACGTTAAGCACAGACAATCTAAACCAAAAAGTATCACAGGAATTATATTTTTATAACTAAATTATCAGTTATAAAAAGGCTATGCATGAATACTGTCAGCGTAATACATGTACTAAGTTTAAATTTAAAAACATAAACCGGTTAAGAACTCCAGCCAAGTTTCAGACACGTTAAAATACAATTTTGTCTATAATCAGGTTTAATTAAAAAAAATGAATATTACTTTAAAATAGAAGAATATATAAACAGAAAAAAATATGACTCTTACAAAAGTTCCAGAAACGGTGATTGCGTATACTCGCTAGATTTTTAGTGCGGAATTCTTAATTTCAAGGAGTTTTGTTGCAACTGTATGAATGTGAGAGTTAAAGCGGACGTATGTTAAGTAAAAACCCTAATATACATAAATTGCATCATATCTTTTTAAAGATTGATAAGTTATCCTTAAAATAGTTATGGTGTGTGTCAGAATGAAGGGATTGTTTTTAATTTGTTGATTAATTGTAATAAAAAATGCATAAGAAAGTATTTGCTATCAATATATAGCGTTTCAAAACATGATACTTTCTGTATAATGTAGATCTTCGTTTACTTCGTTACAAATTATGTAATGGCCTTTGACCTCTTGTTACACACGTAATGACATATAAGTGTGATATTTTTTTCAGAAGAACTCTGGTGTCCAATTAACAGGTGTTTTGTCCTGGGCCCAGTTGTAAACCAATCTCAACAGGTGTTTCTTGGGGATCAGGTTGTAAAAGACCTCAGGTGTCCAATCAGCAGACGTTTATACCAAGGCCGGGTTTTAAAAGACGTCGGGCGGCCAATTGACATGTGTTTGTACCCGGCTCCTGTTCCAGACCCCCGAGGGTCAATCAGTTGTACCTGTCTCAGAAACGTTAGTGAACCTCTAATGACCAATCAAGAGTTATTTGTACCCGAGTCCACTAACTCACTGGTCACTTTGTAAGGTTTCTTAATTTCTAAGGNTGTTATATTTTTTGGAGAAAATTCTCAGGTTGGGTGGGGGAGGGAGGGGGGGGCTGAAGCCCCCAAAAAACCTCTGGATCCGCCACTGAAATAATAAACTTACAAAGTGACCAGTGAGTTAGTGGACTCGGTACAAATAACTCTTGATTGGTCTTGAGAGGTTCACTAACGTTTCTGAGACAGGTACAACTGATTGAAGCTTTCTATCCATGCGAAGGAACCATTTTTTCTTCCTTGGATAGAAAACATAAAGAGTACTCTGAACAATTGTGGACTCTCTAATATCTGGTTAAACCAAAATCCAATTGATCCAAAGTGGCTTGTTTCAAAAACAAAACTTAACTTGACTGATCAGTTCAAACAAAACTGGGCAGAAATATGCAGAGACTCTCCAAAATCCACCATATACAGAGTTTTTAAGGAAGAAGTTGTGTTCGAAAACTACTTAAATACTCTTTGTATGTTTAGAACCAGAAATAGTAACTTACCTGTAGAAGCCGGAATTAGGAGTAATATACCAAGACATGAACGTATTTGTCAATTGTGTAATGTAAGAGATATCGGAGATGAATTTCATTATATGTTTGAATATCCGGCATTAGATAATGAAAGAAAAATTATTCTATCCTCTACGTTAATTAGACGGCACAGTGAATTATCGCTTAAGGTTATAATCATCGAAAAGAAAAGCATTCCTAAATCAAATATGTATTTTTATCCCTGTTCCCCTGCACGAAAGTATTTATTATATGTAACTGCAGTACATCTCCGTTTCTATTATACTGTATCCCTCTATTTAACCACGCATGCTAATTACTGTACATGAAATCTTTGTTTTTATATATCTCTGTATACCATTGTAATTCAAAGGTGATGAGATAAATTAAAACAAGTTTGAAAGCTTGAAAGTTTTGATCTGAGGTGGCTAGTTCAAAAATAATGTCTCGTTAACAAGCTGAAGATAAATAAGTTTGTATGAGGTCACACGTACGTGAAGTTTTTCGTGTTCAATCATGCAGAACAAGGCTGACATGATATAAACTATTGGGTATGAATATCAAACTTACATGTAGAATCGGAACACATTTGTAAAATAAGCGATCCATTTACACTTTGGCACAGATTTAGATATAATGCTATTTCGGGGTTTTGCAGTGTTGCAAGTTATAAGCCGTCAAATTGGACACTGTACAGCTGTATGACCTTTATACGCATTTGCTTTTGACATGAGAATGGTTTTAACAGTTTGCTCCAATAACGGCCAACAAAGCAGCACCTTTCAACCTGAGTATGAGGTATTCAATACACAAATAGAATTCAATGCAACTATGTTAGTTTAAGGGTCTAGAACAAGGGCCTCTGTTGGTCAATATAATATCATTCGGTTCTTAATTTCTATACAAAGAGGAGGCCTGCCGCGCTCTCCATAAACCATGATGTCAGGGGTAGAAGAAGAATTTGCAGAATTTCAAATGGACTCTTTTTTTTTTACGGTTTTATTAGAAAAAAACATACTTCACAACCATATAATAAACTGGTGTGACAATTTTGTCAAATAAATCCAGTTGACACTGTATCATAGATTATGCAATCTTCCCTTTTTCAGTACCTCGTACATGGCTCTAGTTTCTTTAAGCGCTAGTAATTTTTATTTGCTTTTGAAAATCTTCTAGACTTACAAAATAGAATACCGAAATAATTAAATTCCTTGACTCTTTCATGCGGTTTGCTATCATAGTTAAATCTCAAATCATCAGGTATTCTTCCTCGACTGAAAATCATGATATTTGACTTGTTAATATTTACTTTCATGTTCCATTTATCGCAATATTTTTTGAAACCATCCAGCATTTTTTGAAGGTCGTTTGGGCTTTCTGCTAATAATACAGTGTAATCTGCATACAACAAACAAAATAACTTAAGTACATACCGAGCGTGTTTTTAAGTAATTCAGATACTGAATTAAGACCGTTGACATTCTCCGATGATAAGAAACATTGTATATCGTTGAGAAAGATGGAGAAAAGGAAAGATGACATATTTTCACCTTGCCTGACTCCATTTCCACTCCGGAGGAAATCTGACGTTTTACCATTATTTACTTTTCTTGGCTTTATCTCACTGTACATATCGACTATAATTCTATGCATGTTTCCGTTGATGTTATTAGCTAATAGTTTGTGCCATAGTGCCTCACGCCAAACGGTATCAAATGCCTTTTCAAAATCAACAAAGGCACAATATATGTTCTTCTGTTTTTTAACTTTTTTCAAATTTTATTTTTTAATATTTAGTTTTTTAAAGTAGAATAACACCTACTAACTTGATATAAATAGTCATACGACTCAAGGTTAGGTGAGGTCAAGCTCTACTAATTTTAACCATTTTTCCCATTCAGAAGTAAATCTTCTAAGACAATGTTCCCCTTTACCACGAGCAATATATTTCTGAAGCTTATAGTAATCTTTAATCGAATTGACTAAAGCCGTCTCATTAAGTGACTTATGCAAACATCTGGTTTTGTATATATATTGTTTAATGAACAGAGTAATTTCATTGTCAATTCTTGTATAAATTCCAGTTTGGTTGATAAAACCAAAGATCTTTGATTCTTTATTTAGTGAGAAAGGAATAGTGAGAGCACTTAAAAGACTTTCAAAATTGCTCACATTTTTTTGTACTTCCCTGCATTCCCATAAAACGTGGGTATTTGTCTCCCTTTCTATGATACAAAAAAAACAGTTTGGGTTATTTACAAGTCCAATTTTGTATAAATAAGAATTGGTTGTTAAAATATAATGATTAATTCTAAATTGCAACCATTGCAATTTTGTATTTTTTGTTACCCCGAAAGGAATAGCATATATTTTCCCCCAAGTTTCCTGATTGTAGTCGACTATAGTCCCCCATTTTGTTTGAGCAGTTATTGATGCATTATTTCTGATAAGTATATTATAGAAGTCTTGAGAACCCTTTTTCTTCTTTAAAATTATTACAAGATGTAACGGTATAATTGGTTATATCACATTTTTGTTTGGCAAATTAAGTTGTTTCAGATAATTCTTTATGCTTTATTAGTTATTGTACCATGTAGATCACAAAGTTCCTTAAACGACAAGAAAGAGTAGTCTGTGTTGTTTTCCAACAAATCATTAATTATCATAATCCCGTTTTTAAAACACTTACGATATTGTTTTTGACTTTTGATAAGTTCAAATAGCAAATGTCCGGTGAAGATTTGTCAGTTGTGGAATAACCTCTACCACGGACTTGGATAACTTATGTAATTCCGTGCCTCTACGAAAGCCAGATCCCCAATACGATATGTAGATAGCAATGAAAGGGTCATTGTGTACAGATTGTGAGTGACCGACCTTCAACAAATGGAGCGCGGGTTGTTGTTGTTGTTGTTATTTATATAGATCTATACTGCATTTTATATTCTTACCATGTCGTAATATTTCTCTGCACTTTACAAAAGTTTATGATATATATATACAATGCTCAGTCACGGTGATTGATTACTGTTCATTATTGGCGAGCCCGAGTTCCCTCTGGCCCTGAGCACAGACATATAAAGCCATATACGTCTCTGCCCTGAGGAAACTCGGCTAATTATGGGCCTATCCATCACCAACACTATTGCATACATAATATAATCTATACAAGATAAGGTAAAAGAGGTCAGGTGTGATACTTGTCCTACCTGGAGACTGACCAACAGGTGTAAAACACGCTGGTAACACTGAACTAACTGACAGGTGCCTCTGTTATTTGACCACTGCTCGTCATGAGGACTGACCAGACACTGGACTTACGGACAGCTACCTGTGTTATTTGTCCTACCAAGAGACTGACCACATAGAAGTAACAAGTTCAAGTTCCTGTATTGAGTTTTTGAAGGCCCTCTGCCAATATAAACCTTTTTTACGGGTAATTACATCAATCTTTATAGTTGACAATATGTAATGTTATGTATGAAACCATTTAACGTATAGATTACTGAACTATTGAAGACTTCCAGTTTCAGTCACCAACGTGTACTATAGAATAGATAAAAACTTTTCATTATAAAGATGTAATAAAATCTACAGATATTTCGTAACTCTTCTTCAATATCTGATTTTAACATTTGCAAATTGATATGGTATTTGTTCATATACTTATCTATGCAACATTGCTTTCGTAACAAGTCATACAAGGGACTTTTGAACAGAAAGAGAACGTTTCATCCTCTATGTGACTGCCCTTTTTTCTGACAATATTAACAGATTCTATCCTCTCTTTGTATTTGAGTTATCTCCCCTACTCTGTTAGCAGATCATGACGCCAAATGTTAGTCTAATACTTTTCTGGTTCAAGAGTTTATATTAAAATCCCATTCTTGGGATAACACAATTTTTGAATGTATTTTCCGTTCAAACGTTTACCCTCCTCGGCTTTCGTACTATGTGGTTCCATTTGTAACAACTAAAACCAATATTATAAACGACCTATTATAAAACATTCACCAAGAAGTGCAAAGTTTGAGGTTGAAACTTTTACATTTAGCAGTCTCTTAACAACCTTCTATTTTGGGGTTATAACCATATCTCCATATTTCCGCACCATATGTGATCATTGGTGCCACCACATGTGATCATTGGTGCCCCCACATGTGATCATTGGTGCCACGACATGTGATCATTGGCGCCACCACATGTGATCATTGGTGCCACGACATGTGATCATTGGTGGCACCACATGTGATCATTGGTGGCTCCAAATGTGATCATTGGCGCCACCACATGTGATCATTGGTGGCACCACATGGGATCATTGGTGCCACCACATGCGATCATTGGTGCCATTACATGTGATCATTGGTGCATTGCATGTGATAATTGGTGCCATTACATGTGATCATTGGTGCCACCACATGTGATCATTAGCGCCACCATATGTGATCATTGGTGCCACCACATGTGATCATTGTTGCCACGACATGTGATCATTGGTGGCACCACATGTGATAATTGGTGCCACCACATGTGATCATTGGTGCCACTACATGTGATCATTGGTGGCACCACATGTGATCATTGGTGGCACCAAATGTGATCATTGGCGCCACCACATGTGATCATTGGTGGCACCACATGTGATCATTGGTGGCTCCAAATGTGATCATTGGCGCCACCACATGTGATCATTGGTGCCACCACATGTGATCATTTGTGCCACTTTATGATCAAACGGTACCGACCAATCAAACACATTGCCTGCTTATTTCCTATACTGTGATAGTTAATGAATTTAAATAACGAAAATATTGCTCTCTCAGCAAAAGTCACTTTAATTTGTCACTGTAAACTTACATATTTCCGCACCATATGTGATCATTGGTGCCTCCACATGTGATCATTGGTGCCACCACATGTGATCATTTGTGCCACTTTATGATCAAACGGTACCGACCAATCAAACACATTGCCTGCTTATTTCCTATACTGTGATAGTTAATGAATTTAAATAACGAAAATATTGCTCTCTCAGCAAAAGTCACTTTAATTTGTCACTGTAAACTTACATATTTCCGCACCATATGTGATCATTGGTGCCTCCACATGTGATCATTGGTGCCACGACATGTGATCATTGGCGCCACCCCATGTGATCATTGGTGGCACCACATGTGATCATTGGTGCCACTACATGCGATCATTGGTGCCATTACATGTGATCATTGGTGCATTGCATGTGATCATTGGGGCCATTACATGTGATCATTGGCGCCACCACATGTGATCATTGGTGCCACCACATGAGATCATTGGTGCCATTACATGTGATCATTGGTGCCATTCCATGTGATCATTGGTGCCATTACATGTGATCATTGGTGCCACCACATGTGATCATTGGTGCCACTTTATGATCAAACGGTACCGACCAATCAAACACATTGCCTGCTTATTTCCTATACTGTGATAGTTAATGAATTTAAATAACGAAAATATTGCTCTCTCAGCAAAAGTCACTTTAATTTGTCACTGTAAACTTACCAAAGAGTTCGCGACATTTACCATGTCATCGGCAAAAAGCATGGCTAAAGTGAGTTCCAGGTCCTGGTTTGTTTTCTTACTTATCAAAGTTAACTTAAAAATTTTAAAAAATGCATTTGCCACCACAACTACAGTAAAATGATTAATTTGATATACATGTATGAAGTTTAATTATATCCAATGTTTATGCGCCGATTGTACATAAAAGGCATTTTGGGATAAGCATGCAACTTGGCATAGATATTAGTTATATGATGCTATATAATTTGTGAAAGTTTCATACTGATCCCACAATGCCTTTTTACCTAAAACACTCATTTTCTTGAGTGTTGGAATACAAGGACTAAAGTGCATCTCCTTGCTGAACACCAAATATATATCACACCACCAGCTATATGGCTTAGCCTTTCTTGGTGTTTTCAAAGCATGAAATCAGAGACGTAGTATATACGTCTCTGATGACATGTATGGCTGTTGGTCAGCCTAGCATGTCATACGCACCTCTGACTACTAAAACACACTATTAAGCCTGTTTAATCTACTTACATTTATATGGACTGGTATTGTAAAGAAATATTTGGTATTGAGCAAGGAGACGCACTTTAGTCCTTGTAAATGCATATCATTTAATGACGTGTTATTTGACAATTAAAGACTGACCAGATATAACTAACAGATACCTGTGTTAATTCAACCACATGTGGTTGACCAGAGGGGCGTAACACACTAGACTAACATACAGATACAAGATACAAGTTTTATTCGAACTTTAGGCAATTGGCCCATCAGTACAAAATACATATTATACACAAATCGTGGACAATGTACAGAGAATGAAGACAATCATATTCCATTATAATTCCCTTAATTTGTTTGCCTCATAGATGAATTTTCCTAGTATACACAATTCTTTAATATTATGGATACTCAATAACTGAACGACTTTAAACACAGATGGTTTTTTCCAATAATATCTTTTGATAAAACGTGATTTTGGAATTTAGAACAGACTAATAAAAAATGAAATTCGTCCTCTACTTCAGAGGGGGAGTTACACTGTTTATAATATCTACGTTCTCTAGATATATTATTATACCTCCCAACTTCTACAGCCAAAGAATGTGTAGATGTACGGATTCGAGTTAAACAAATGCGATATTTCATTGGTATATATATACACTATACAGATACCTGTGTTATTTGACATTACCTACCTGCACACTGACCAGACAGGTTTACCACACTGGACTTACAGCCTCAGATACCTGTGTTATTTGACCTTACCTACCTGTACACTGACCAGACAGGTGCAATACACTGGTCTTAACAGTCAGATACCTGACCAGCAGGACTTTTGTGGCACGACCAATTAACTAATACTCAGGTAGTCAAAGGTTAATCCAATTTAATTGCACTACAAATTAACACTGAAATTATTTATTGAGAATGCTTGTTTATGAAATGAAATTGGAGTAATCAAATTTTAAGAAAGAAAACGTTTCGTTACATTATTTCTTATTTGTTATGAGAAACAAGTGAACACTATTGCCAAACCCTGTTACTACCAGATCAGGAACATCGGCTGTATTCGGCAGTTTCTAACTGCAGATGCATGCAAGATTTTGGTGCATTCACTTGTTACCTTGTGTTGGATTATGGTAACGCCCTGCTCTGTGGTATATCTGACAAACTAACTAGTCGTCTGCAGAGGGTTCAGAACACTGCAGCACGGCTAGTTACTCGTACCCGAAAGAGAGAGCACATTACACCTGCACTTTATTCGTTGCACTGGTTACCTGTACGATGCAGGTCGCAGTACAAAATTCTGGTATACACATACAAGCCCCTAAATGGAACAGCTCCTCAGTACCTACAGGAACTTGTTACCCTGTATCATCCGTCAAGATCACTGCGGTCGGAGTCGGAATCTTTGTTGTTTTTCCCAATATCTCGTACTGTGACCTACGGAAACAGATGCTTTGGGAGGGTTTCGGCTACGTTGTTGAATAGCTTACAATCTGCTATTAGGAAGTCGAATACCCTGGCCAAGTTCAAGAGGGACATAAAAACTCACCTCTTCACGTCTGCATTTTAGAATCTTTGCAAAGACGTCATGTAAATACCACCCTTTTATTTGTTCAATTATTTGCACATTGCTTGTTAAATGTATGAGTGATTGCAAGCCTTTGTTGTTTGTTTTCACAATTATAACCATTACTATTATCCATATGTTGTAAAGCGCCTTAGAGTAATTTTACAAATTATATAGGGCGCTATATAAATGCTGTATATTATTATTATTATTATTATTATTTGTAAAGTTATAGAAACAGGGCTTTATACGTCTATGTAGAAACACAGAGCTAACCCCCACCAGAGACGTGTGTAACACAGGGACCTGAGAATTTGTTACAGCTATATTTGGACCTAAGCNATAGGAGTGAGGGATAGTCTGTGCCTTGCCCTTGTGTGTGGAACACACAGTCGAAAGCACAGCATAGATTTTATGAAAAGAAATACCTTCTTTAGGAATAAACAATATCGCCGTCTATCGGGCAGGTCTACAACACAAATGGACAGCGTCATCAGATAGGGGGTTTCCAAACGATTGTATCTATATAATGGATTACCAGAATGCTTTCGACACAGTACCCCACAATGTGTGTCCGTAAGCAGAGACGTATATATTACATAATATAAACGTCTCTGCTGTAAGTAATTGTTCATCTTCTTGGAGGAGGTCACATCCGGTATCCACACGGTTCGTTTATTGGGCCTACCTTGTTTGTTATCTTTAGATACGGAAGCATTTCTATTTGCTGACGCCGCAATAATAATTCACAACAATAACAAAAGCGGAGGTCACGAAATACTCTAGGGAGATCTAAACATGAGCACAACATGTTGAGACACGTGGCTCCTAAAAATGAAAGGATAAGCGTCCAGGTAAAACGCTACCACAAATACTAACGTCATATGACCTTAACAATATCACGGAACTAGATTGCTATCAAAGTCTGTGGCAATATAGACAATCGAAATCGAGAAAAAAAGAAGGGATAAATCATGATAGATACTGCTTTAACAAAAAAAACATATCAGTAAAAAAAATAAAGAAAAAACAACTCCATGTTTGCTTTAATCAGGAGGACATTTCAGCATTTGGACATCGAAACATTCCTACCACTCTTAAATTTCAACTTTTTTGTTTGCAAAATGCAATACAGCATATATATTATACAATTACATAAGACATGATTCCCAATGAAGTACAATATATAAGATGGCGGAGGATAATTCCTTATTCACATATGTTTAACATACATTTTACTGCCTGACAAGGGCCTTTCTTTTGACGGTCGTTTGCAATAAATATTTATCTTGTTTACTTAAAGTTTTGACACTTTCGTATGAGAATAACTCAAACAACTTATAAACACCTGGATGTCGATAGTGATATTGTTTTAAATATGTATTTCTTAACTCAGAATATGCTGAACAAAGTAGTTTAAAATGCATTTCATCTTCTACATCTTTTTTGTTACAAACAGTACCTATTTTTTGGCCTCTTGGGACGGCATTGTAACGTCCTGACTCAATATTAAGAGAGTGTGCTTGCATGCGATATTTACACAGTAGCTGTACTAGAATTTAAGTGTGCTTTTTTTTTAGTAAAATTGAATTTGAAAGTTATCAGCAAGATATTTGTATAAGTCACATTTAGAAGATTCCAAAACTGTCTTTCATTTTGTACATTTTGAGCTATCCAAATATGGTTCAAACTAATTCTACACAAATCATTTTTAACTTAATAAATCCAATTTAATTTATATTTTGACTTTCTGATATTTTACTCAAATAAAGCATCATCACATGATTTTAATACACATTTTATTGTCTTTATTAACTCTAACTTATATTTTGGGTTTAGATCAACTTTCGATTACAGGTAACACATTCTCAGGTCCACGTGGTCCAGCCCCGTCACCGTACAAAATGAAAGATGTTAAAAAACACATGAAGGAGTTCAAGAAAGAACCACAAAATAAATACCTGATCTCAAGGATCCCAGTTATCCGGAACGTCTAAAAAATTGAACTTTCAACATTATCGTATCGCTGACATAGAGGTGACTTGTTTGAGTTATTTAAAATCACACAAGGGATCTATGACAAGGAGGAGGCACGCGGATTCTTCAAGTTGCGGGGAGACGAGACGGCACGATATAGTAGAAGGGGCAACTCCAGACAACTGTCCACAATCAAGTTCTGCAGACAGGAGGTCTGCGTAGTTCGAACAATCTTCCAAATCAGCAGGTCCTTTACTCCATCGGATTTGCGACCTATGCATTTGAGTCTGATGTAGAGGACCTTTAGCTCCGATATCAGAAAAAAACTATCCTTAAGTACATGTGTATGTTATATAACCTTGAAATATCGCCCTATGCCAGCTACAATAATGTTGCTTTCTGGCAACATTTGCAATATTTCCGTAAGAAAAGTTGTTAAAATTTTACCGGTGGTAACAATTCCAATGTTGCCTATGATAACATTTAAAATGTTGCCCATCATAAAATATTAAATGTTGCCCGATGTCAACCGGTTGCCCTGTGATAACCCGTTGAATCTGCACTTGAAAACCCTTAATATGCTGCTTGTGGTAACATTTAAAATGTTGTCCTTTTACATCACTTAAAATGTTGCCCTATGCAATCACTCGAAATGTTGCCGTATGATAACACGTAACTTGAATGGTGCCCTGTGATAACCTGATCAAGTGTTTCTATGCTATCACTTGATATGTTGCACCAGGGACGTATAATGAAGATACTATCCCTCGTTGCACTAACGTAACCAGTCCTAGTTAAGGTGGCTCCACACATCGTCATCAGCGTCCATTTTCGTGACGTACTTCTGGAAAAAGTACAGCTCGGACTCAATTATCTTGATCGAAATGTGCATGTACACCTTGTCGTCATTTCCGTATTGCGTATCGGGCATTCAATATCGTAGTGCAAATTATAATAACACCTGGGCCGTTTGCGTTTAAACGGTAAAACCGATCGGACTTCTGTTGTTCGTTTATTAAATAAGGAAGGACCTAGTAATCTGATGCTGCTTTCAGGCGAGCCTTGAGAAAGCCTTGCAAGGCTTGCATACACATTTGCAGGTCCGCCAGGATTTATACCCGAAATTGTTACATTTATAAACGGTCAAACCGGTTGTTCCGCATAAACGAACAGGCCCCTGGTAAACAATAGTACACGTGCGTGCCGATGATATGTCAACACCCGATATCGAGATTTTACCGGGAAATGTATAATCACACGTACTTCAGGAATAAAGCTTTCCAATTCATAGACATAAACAGACTCACGGGAAGACAGTGACATGAGACCAGACGACCTCAAGAAGGTCATATAGGAAACACATGGAATGCGGACGTACCAACCTCATATGTGCATATCACGTGCTTACACGAGTTCATAAGCTGAGGGAGTTTCGCTCTGTCGATTAAATCGTGTTTACAAATGTAGTCTACTTACTCTGTGAAAATAATGTTTTGTAAAATATCAAGATACCTATGAAATGCATGTGTGAGTGCACGTGAGAACGGCATACCATGCGATAGCCTCTGGTCACATATGTACCTGACATGTAATTATAAATATACCGTGAGTTAGCGGACTGTGGGATGATGTCCAAAGTGTACATGACTGAGGGTAATTTGGTTCCATTAAAGAACAATAAATTTATAATTTTGATATCATATTTTTGATTTATTTCCATCATTTTTGTTATATGTAAACAGAGACAACTGTCATTGTGTAAATGTCATCCCTTTGCAAAAAGTTCCGATTTTTTTCAAGGAAGATAACTCTCACCCGGATCAAAGTGATTGTAAAATGTTAAATTAATTAATTATAAAGCCATTGTGTATATTTTGTTCAATTTCCCACTCTATACGTATAGATCTTTGTGTCCTGTTTGCTTTTAGCTTGTAGATAATCACTTGTATCCGTTCAAATTCAATAAAAAAACACTTTGTGTAACATGTGTTTTTTTATTGCTGTTATTGTTCCGAACAAAGCCACACACAAAAAAAACCCGGAAAATATTAAAAGTGGCGAAAATTCAATTTTTTGGTATTTTTTCCAGAAAAGTCCCCAAACTATCGGAATGTTAAGATTTTCATAAAATTAACTCTACATAGTTGCATAACCATTATATGAAAGTTTCAACGAATTTTGCGGGTTAATTGCGAAAGTGTGGAGCCACCTTAAGTCTCGGTATCATTTATTCGGATTTTAAAATTTGACGACTCAATCATATTACTTTATACAGGAAACCACAAAAAAAAACCTTTAATGAATTTGTTAAAATAAAACCTTACTACCAACATTCGGTTAAGTGTTGATAAGACTTTTGTTTTTGAGTAAATTTGCGTTCTGTTCTAATCTCCTCTGTTATATTTGATTGTATGAGGACTGTTTCTAGAAGTTATTCGAATAAGATAGGAATTATGAATTTCATTCACATTTCACAAAGTTTCCTCCGTTTATGTGATATTGTGTTATGCTACGTCCCTAAATCTAGTAGGAAACTTTAGTATAATCAAGAAACTTCAAGTAATTGTTTAAAAAATAATGCTTATGGTCTCCCTTCATTTTACTTCCTCTAAGACAATATGAGTTGTTCCCCTCGACATGTTTTAATGTTTGTTAGAGTTGTCTACCCTCCATCGCTAAAACGCACTTCAATGTTAAGGAAGACCGAGTTGTCTTGCAAAGTTCTACGAGCGCAAGACAGAGTTGCCTCCCTTGCCACGTTCAATGTAAGTTAAGTTCTATACGACACCATCATTTTGTGACCCAGACCATGTGATACCGTCCCTGTTCGTGATATAAAGTATCAGAAAACTGACCTTGTATTCTTATAATTTTATCATCTTTAAATTTTGGTTCAAGATATTTTATTTCCCGAGGACAGGAAACTCGTTGTCTTCAAATCTCACAAGCGGAATAGGATATCTTATGATATATTTGTATGTGAAATTCCCAAACAATATATATCAAAGTCGTAACCTGAATACTCGGTAAAATAAGCAAGATGAATGCCCTATAATGTATTTCCATGCAAAGTATCCAATAACGTATTTGTATATGAAATTCGCAATAGTTTATTCTTATATGTAATTTGATTAAATGTTAACTCACTTGCGTAGGAAATAACCCAAGTCATATTTAAAAAAGGATATCCCAGTGTAATATAGAGAAGTACTCTGGGGTAGATACCAACGTAGATGTATCCCAGCGAGGATACACTATATAAGTATCCCAGAGAGGATACCATGTAAAAGTATCCTAAAAAGATACCCCGTAGATGCGTTCGAGGGAGGATACCATGTAAAAGTATCCCAGAGAGGGTACCCTGTAGAAGTATCCCAGAGAGGATACCATGTAAAAGTATCCTAGAGAGGGTACCCTGTAGAAGTATTCTAGAGAGGATACCATGTATAATCCCAGAGAGGATACCCTGTAGAAGTATCCCAGAGAGGATACCATGTAAAAGTATCCTAGAGAGGGTACCCTGTAGAAGTATCCCAGAGAGGATACCCTGTAGAAGTATCCTAGAGAGGGTACCCTGTAGAAGTATCCCAAAGAGGGTACCATGTAGATGCATTCTAGTGAGGACACCCTGTATCAGTTTCATAGACATGATACCTTTTTCAAGTATCCCAGAAAGGATACCATGTAGAAGTATTCTAGAGAGGATACCATGTAGAAGTATTCTAGAGAGGATACCCTGTAGATGTTTCCTAGAGAGGATACCCTGTAGAAGTATTCTAGAGAGGATACCCTGTAGATGTTTCCTAGAGAGGATACCCTGTAGAAGTTCCATAGAGAGGATACCATGTAGAAGTTCCATAGAGAGGATACCATGTATAATTCTAGAGAGGATACCATGTATAATCCTAGAGAGGATACCATGTATAATCCTAGAGAGGATACCATGTATAATCCTAGAGAGGATACCATGTATAATCCTAGAGAGGATACCCTGTAGAAGTATTCTAGAGAGGATACCCTGTAGAAATATGCTAGAGAGGATACCATCTAGAAATATCATAGAGAGGATACCCTGTAGAAGTTCCATAGAGAGGATACCCTGTAGATGTATCCTAGAGAGGATACCATGTATAAGTATCCTAGAGAGGATACCATGTAGAAGTTCCATAGAGAGGATACCATGTAGAAGTATTCTAGAGAGGATACCCTGTAGAAGTATTCTAGAGAGGATACCCTGTAGAAGTATTCTAGAGAGGATACCATGTATAATCCTAGAGAAGATACCATGTATAATCCTAGAGAGGATACCATGTAGAAGTATTCTAGAGAGGATACCCTGTAGAAGTATTCTAGAGAGGATACCATGTATAATCCTAGAGAGGATACCATGTATAATCCTAGAGAGGATACCCTGTAGAAGTATTCTAGAGAGGATACCCTGTAGAAGTATTCTAGAGAAGATACCATGTATAATCCTAGAGAGGATACCATGTATTATCCTAGAGAGGATACCCTGTAGAAGTACTCTAGAGAGGATACCATCTCAAAGTATTCTAGAGAGGATACCATCTAAAAGTATTCTAGAGAGGATACCATCTAAAAGTATTCTAGAGGGGATACCATGTAGAAGTATTCTAGAGAAGATACCATGTATAATCCTAGAGAAGATACCATGTATAATCTCAGAGAGGATACCATGTATAATTCTAGAGAGGATACCATGTGGAAGTATTCTAGAGAGGATACTCTGTAAAAGGATTCTAGAGAGGATATCATGTAGAAGTATCCTAGAGAGGTATCCTCTCTTAAATACTTCTACATAGTATCCTCTTTAGAATACTTCTACATGTTATCCTCTCTAGAATACTTCTACCCGGTATCCTCTCTAGGATTATACATGTTATCCTCTCTAGAATACTTCTACCCGGTATCCTCTCTAGGATTATACATGGCATCCTCTCTAGAATACTTCTACAGGGTATCCTCTCTAGGATTATACATGGTATCCTCTCTAGAATACTTCTACATAGTATCCTCTTTAGAATACTTCTACATGGTATCCTCTCTAGAATACTTCTACATGGTATCCTCTCTAGAATACTTCTACATGGTATCCTCTCTAGAATACTTCTACATGGTATCCTCTCTAGAATACTTCTACATGGTATCCTCTCTAGAATACTTCTACATGGTATCCTCTCTAGAATACTTCTACATGGTATCCTCTCTAGAATACTTCTACATGGTATCCTCTCTAGAATACTTCTACATGGTATCCTCTCTAGAATACTTCTACATGGTATCCTCTCTAGAATACTTCTACATGGTATCCTCTCTAGAATACTTCTACATGGTATCCTCTCTAGAATACTTCTACATGGTATCCTCTCTAGAATACTTCTACATGGTATCCTCTCTAGAATACTTCTACATGGTATCCTCTCTAGAATACTTCTACATGGTATCCTCTCTAGAATACTTCTACATGGTATCCTCTCTAGAATACTTCTACATGGTATCCTCTCTAGAATACTTCTACATGGTATCCTCTCTAGAATACTTCTACATGGTATCCTCTCTAGAATACTTCTACATGGTATCCTCTCTAGAATACTTCTACATGGTATCCTCTCTAGAATACTTCTACATGGTATCCTCTCTAGAATACTTCTACATGGTATCCTCTCTAGAATACTTCTACATGGTATCCTCTCTAGAATACTTCTACATGGTATCCTCTCTAGAATACTTCTACATGGTATCCTCTCTAGAATACTTCTACATGGTATCCTCTCTAGAATACTTCTACATGGTATCCTCTCTAGAATACTTCTACATGGTATCCTCTCTAGAATACTTCTACATGGTATCCTCTCTAGAATACTTCTACATGGTATCCTCTCTAGAATACTTCTACATGGTATCCTCTCTAGAATACTTCTACATGGTATCCTCTCTAGAATACTTCTACATGGTATCCTCTCTAGAATACTTCTACATGGTATCCTCTCTAGAATACTTCTACATGGTATCCTCTCTAGAATACTTCTACATGGTATCCTCTCTAGAATACTTCTACATGGTATCCTCTCTAGAATACTTCTACATGGTATCCTCTCTAGAATACTTCTACATGGTATCCTCTCTAGAATACCTTTACATGGTATCCTCTCTAGGATTCTTCCACAGGGAATCCTACCTAGGATACTTGATACCCTGAAAAGGTATTCTAGGGAGGATACCCTGTAGAAGTATCCTAGAGAGGATACCCTGTAGAAGTATCCTAGAGAGGATACCCTGTAGAAGTATCCTGGATATATTGTAGATTGGAGTTTGAAGATGGGACACTACCATAGGTTTGCCTCAATAATACGAAGATAAATCGTTGTTCACTCACACCTCATTCAATCACACCGTACCATTTCTGCACTAGTCAGACAATTCAATCTTAATGATATATTCAGAAAGTTCTCATGAATTTGAGTCTGGAGACCAATTTCTGGTGAAACCGGAATTTTTCTCTATTCTGACTGCAGTCATATTTTATCATTTATCAAATATTCCAAAATTCTCAACTGTTTGTCGCCATAATTTCCATATTACAACCATCGGTAAGAGAATTACACTGCACGCTATCTGGCAATACATTATGGTGACGATCGAAAATGTGTTTGTACCGAGCTTGTGTACACAATTAAAAGCTGCTATTTTAGAAAACAACTTGTGTTATCACGTAGACTAGAAGTGTTAATGTTGTACTAGCTACTGTTTGTAAAGGTTGACTACCCATTATAGGAGATCAATGACAAATAAAAACTCTCCCGGCACTTGTTTGCGAATTTTAACGGCGTTAGTTCGAATGCGTTGCTGTTAGCAATGAGAAATGTACATTTCAGTTGTTAAATGCATCTGTTGTCGATTTCGCGAGTCGGTCTGACAGTAGTGAAGTGCATCGTGGTTTTATAGATGTGGAACACTTTAAGTTGACAGACAAATTTTGCAGATAATTTTGAATAATAGAAAGATCACATGTGTCAGACGATAACAAATTTAGTAGAAATTAAAGAATTGTATGGTATTATTTGGACTAAATAACCCTATTAACTGGTCAAAGATTATCAAATCGTATTACAATATTGATTATCATGGGATGTTGTTGATTCACAGACATCTCTGAGAGAAGTCTGAGATGTGCGGCAATTGATGATGAATCAGACAGTCACAAGAACCGATTGGTCGAGTTTTGACACAGTGGAGCTCTGGGACACACTGGGCCAGGTGATTCATTGTCCTGGTCAATGAGGGCGACAGGAGATCTGTCTAGTCGGTCAATACTACTTACATCTAGTTACAGAAACAGAATGAAAACATCGGTCATGTTGTACATTTATTTGCCTTGTATAAGGAAGACATGTATACCTTCGGAACGAGATCAATCAGATTTCCCGAGGGCGATATCATATTCCTCATGTCCAATATGTTCAATTTTGGCCGATACAGAGTACGCTGGGACGCGCAGGAATGGAGCTTTGCGTGATCGTCTCGATACAGCAAGGTCTCATGTCAAGGCAAGAGGTCAAACCGCATATACAATGAAGCAACCACACGACTTCGTGCTATGACCTCTGTGAGGTTAAAACACATATTTTGACAAGTAGGCGTTCAAATAGACGATGTGGGATTTAGTGATAGACACCATTAGAGAAGAAAGGGAATGGAGCACGCGATTACATTCCGATTGTCAGCAAAACATTGATAAAAGTTTCCTAGATAATAGCTGTTCTTCATGCACGAAGTTCTTTGGTAAAAAGTATACGTTAGACAATGTAAAATAAAGTCTGTGTCATTAGCCACTTACAAAAACGTTATTTGAGGTGGTTTCAGCTGCGCTGCGTTTGGTCAGAATGAGTATCGCGAGACCCGTAACTTGTGAGTAGGCTGTTTGTCTAGCTGAGCTCGCGTGCACGCGCAACCCCCCGGGCCCTGCCCACTGCACTGTAAATGACAGGTTGGTGGTCCCCATCTACATCAAGTTTCATCCATCCAATTACAGCCCAAATTTATGCTGTTTTTTTTTGCTTACTTTTTCGTTTCTGATGCAAATTGGCAATTCTAAATGGAGTGTTTTACGACGTCTGTCGATGAGGGGTGTACATTATGTCATGACATTATAGAACCATGACCTAGTTTTCTGAATTTCTAAAGATATATATTTGTCAATGTTTGAGAAAGGACGTGAAAATAAATTAAATGAAGTGCGTTTCCTGTCACCGTGGCCATTACTTTTGTATTTCAAGGTTGTTGCTCTTAAGTCTGTCAACTCTATTTAAAGTTAATACGTATAACACAATAATGGGGATTCAAGTTATACATCTTGTGTTAGACTAAGGCTACAACTCGTGTTGGTGGCTCTGCTAGATTCAATCTACCTTTGGTGAATTGGCTCTGTTCCTTTTCTGCTACATTTGGTGCGGAGGCTGTGGTAGACTTAAGCAATATTTTGTATTGTAGTTCTGCTAGACTTAAGATGCTACTTTTGGGTGGCGGATCTGACTCAAACTACATTTGGTGTGTTGGCTTTGCTAGACTTTTGCTACATTTGGTGTTGGTGGCTCTGCTAGACTTTTGCTATATTCGATGTTGGTGGCTCTGCTAAACTTCAGCTATATTTGC